>NC_069505.1:447424778-447489778 GCF_027579735.1 Bombina bombina | reverse complement strand
CTGATGTCGCACACTCTCTCTTCTGCTATTGTCTGACCATCATGCTATGACTGCTCCCTTCTGCTGATGTTGCACACTCTCTCTTCTGCTATTGTCTGACCATCATGCTATGACTGCTCCCTTCTGCTGATGTTGCACACTCTCTTCTGCTATTGTCTGACCATCGTGCCATGACTGCTCCCGTCTGCTGTCTCACTCTCTCTTCTTCTATTGTCTGACCATCATGCTATGACTTCTCCCGTCTGCTGATGTCGCACACTCTCTTCTGCTATTGTCTGACCATCATGCTATGACTGCTCCCTTCTGCTGATGTCGCACACTCTCTCTTCTGCTATTGTCTGACCATCATGCTATGACTTCTCGCGTCTGCTGATGTTGCACACTCTCTTCTGCTATTGTCTGACCATCATGCTATGACTTCTCGCGTCTGCTGATGTTGCACACTCTCTTCTGCTATTGTCTGACCATCATGCTATGACTGCTCCCGTCTGCTGTCGTCTCACACTCTCTTCTGCTACTGTCTGACCATCATGCTATGACTTCTCCCGTCTGCTGTTGTTTCACACTCTTTTGCTATTTTGACCATCATGTCATGACTTCTTCTGTCTGCTGATGTCTCACACTCACCTGCTATTGTCTGACCATCATGCTATGACTGCTCCCGTCTGCTGATGTTTCACACTCGCTTCTTCTGCTATTGTCTGACCATCATGCTATGACTTGTCCCGTCTGCTGTCGTCTCACACTCTCTTCTGCTTGTCTGACCATCATGCTATGACTTCTCCCGTCTACTGTCGTCTCACACTCTCTTCTGCTTGTCTGACCATCATGCTATGACTTCTCCCGTCTACTGTCGTCTCACACTCTCTTCTGCTATTGTCTGACCATCATGCTATGACTGCTCCCTTCTGCTGATGTCGCACACTCTCTCTTCTGCTATTGTCTGACCATCATGCTATGACTTCTCGCGTCTGCTGATGTTGCACACTCTCTTCTGCTATTGTCTGACCATCATGCTATGACTGCTCCCGTCTGCTGTCGTCTCACACTCTCTTCTGCTACTGTCTGACCATCATGCTATGACTTCTCCCGTCTGCTGTTGTTTCACACTCTTTTGCTATTTTGACCATCATGTCATGACTTCTTCTGTCTGCTGATGTCTCACACTCACCTGCTATTGTCTGACCATCATGCTATGACTGCTCCCGTCTGCTGATGTTTCACACTCGCTTCTTCTGCTATTGTCTGACCATCATGCTATGACTTGTCCCGTCTGCTGTCGTCTCACACTCTCTTCTGCTTGTCTGACCATCATGCTATGACTTCTCCCGTCTACTGTCGTCTCACACTCTCTTCTGCTATTGTCTGACCATCATTCTATGACTGCTCCCGTCTGCTGATGTCTCACACTCTCTTCTTCTGCTATTGTCTGACCATCATGCTATGACTTCTCCCGTCTGCTGATGTTGCACACTCTCATGCTATGACTGCTCCCGTTTGCTGATGTCTCACACTCGCTTCTGCTATTGTCTGACCATCATGCTGTTACTGCTCCCGTCTGCTAATGTCTCACACTCTCTTCTGCTATTGTCTGACCATCATGCTATGACTGCTCCCTTCTGCTGATGTCGCACACTCTCCTGCTATTGCATAAATAAAAAGAGAGAAGCTCTCAACCTGGGAACGAACAATAGCATAATAGCTTGTTCTATGGCTAGTTACCACCCTAGAAGCAGCCTCTTTTTGCTCAATATGTGCCTTTCACAGAGAAGAACTTTCCTGTAGCATATCAGTCTGATCCTGACTAACAGTGCAGTCCAGCCCCGAAATACCAGGCAATCCCTCTCTGAACGAGAGAAACAGCAAAACCCCAGACGTACGTTTCGGCATATTGTGGGCCTCGTCAATGAGGTGCAGCCATATCCCTCTAGGCACACTGAGCAATGGGTCCACGTCTGGATTCCCGCATCACACTTAGCGAGACTTCCCTAAGTGTCATAATTGTAATTTAGGGGCTGGACTGCACTGTTAAGTCAGCAGGGTGGTAACTGGAACAAAGTAAAAGAGAATATACAGGCGCTGCTTTGAATCTAACTACTAGTTAACTTCTAATGATTAATATTATTTATATATACATAAAGTGCAAAGATAACATTCAATAAAATCAGTGAATATAAAAAAGTTCTTACAAATATTAAAAAACGAATGTCCAATTCAAAGTCAATGTTCCTTTCAAATAGTAAAAAAGCAGGCAGCTCCTTAGAAAAGTCCCATAACGAACTTGTGGTAGTAATCTAAGAAAAATAAAGAAAAGAGAGCGCCCAAACGCATCTAAGTGCAGACAGTCTATACAAATGTATTATAATAAATACATATATCACACGTAAGAATCACACTCACAATTTAAAAACATAAAACAGGCAGTGTATAATATCACCCGATGGATTCTCCTCTCCTTCAGCTTCAATAGCGTTGTGTGCAGCGTCAGTGACCCGGCTGTCTGTGGGTGTGTTGGATCCTGGCCAATCCGGCGGCTGCTTCCTTAGATCAGCTCAGCGCTATTGGTTGTTTTCGGCTGGTTGTTGGAATCTCTCTTCCAATGGGGTGATAAGTCTCTTTCACATAAGAACAATTATATAGAACCATACGATGGTATATTAACCATATATTACATAAAATCCTCAGCCCGCTAGGTGTAATTCAATATGCGGAAATACACAACAATTGCGGCCTCACTGGATTAGTGCAAATAACAATAATAAGAGCAATATTAATGCCCCCTCACTCGACGTACGTTTCGTTCCGTTCTGGAACTTTTTCATAATGCTATGACTGCTCCCGTCTGCTGTCTCACTCTCTCTTCTGCTATTGTCTGACCATCATGCTATTACTGCTCCCTTCTGCTGATGTCGCACACTCTCTCTTCTGCTATTGTCTGACCATCATGCTATGACTGCTCCCTTCTGCTGATGTCGCACACTCTCTCTTCTGCTATTGTCTGACCATCATGCTATGACTGCTCCCTTCTGCTGATGTCGCACACTCTCTCTTCTGCTATTGTCTGACCATCATGCTATGACTGCTCCCTTCTGCTGATGTCGCACACTCTCTCTTCTGCTATTGTCTGACCATCATGCTATTACTGCTCCCTTCTGCTGATGTCGCACACTCTCTCTTCTGCTATTGTCTGACCATCATGCTATTACTGCTCCCTTCTGCTGATGTCGCACACTCTCTCTTCTGCTATTGTCTGACCATCATGCTATGACTGCTCCCTTCTGCTGATGTCGCACACTCTCTTCTGCTATTGTCTGACCATCATGCTATGACTGCTCCCTTCTGCTGATGTCGCACACTCTCTCTTCTGCTATTGTCTGACCATCATGCTATGACTGCTCCCGTCTGCTGTCTCACACTCTCTCTTCTGCTATTGTCTGACCATCATGCTATGACTGCTCCCTTCTGCTGATGTCGCACACTCTCTTCTGCTATTGTCTGACCATCATGCTATGACTGCTCCCTTCTGCTGATGTCGCACACTCTCTTCTGCTATTGTCTGACCATCATGCTATGACTGCTCCCTTCTGCTGATGTCGCACACTCTCTTCTGCTATTGTCTGACCATCATGCTATGACTGCTCCCTTCTGCTGATGTCGCACACTCTCTTCTGCTATTGTCTGACCATCATGCTATGACTGCTCCCTTCTGCTGATGTCGCACACTCTCTTCTGCTATTGTCTGACCATCATGCTATGACTGCTCCCGTCTGCTGTCTCACACTCTCTCTTCTGCTATTGTCTGACCATCATGCTATTACTGCTCCCTTCTGCTGATGTCGCACACTCTCTCTTCTGCTATTGTCTGACCATCATGCTATGACTGCTCCCTTCTGCTGATGTCGCACACTCTCTCTTCTGCTATTGTCTGACCATCATGCTATGACTGCTCCCTTCTGCTGATGTCGCACACTCTCTCTTCTGCTATTGTCTGACCATCATGCTATGACTGCTCCCTTCTGCTGATGTCGCACACTCTCTCTTCTGCTATTGTCTGACCATCATGTTATAACTTCTCCTGTCTGCTGATGTCTCACACTCGCTTCTGCTATTGTCTGATCATCATGCTATTGTTGCTCCCGTCTGCTGTTGTCTCACACTCTCTTTTGCTATTTTGACCATCATGTCATGACTTCTCCTGTCTGCTGATGTCTCACACTCACCTGCTATTGTCTGACCATCATGCTATGACTGCTCCCGTCTGCTGATGTCTCACACTCGCTTCTGCTATTGTCTGACCATCATGTTATAACTTCTCCTGTCTGCTGATGTCTCACCCTCAGCTGCTATTGTCTGACACAATAAGGTGAGCACAGGCAAGGCAGGGAGTGAGGGTCAGGCTCTATAAGGTGAGCACAGGGAGTGAGGGTCAGGCACTATAAGGTGACCGCAGGCAGGGAGTGAGGATCAGACACAATAAGGTGAGCGCAGGCAGGTTGTGAGGGTCAGACACAATAAGGTGAGCACAGGCAGGGAGCGAGGGTCAGACACAACATGGTGAGACTTCTTACTCATGCTTTTGATATTGTTTGACACTTGCCTCCTTCTCCTGATGTTTTGTTGCCATTTACATTTTGCATTATTGTCCCTGTACCCCCTGTTATCACCCATTAATGTGTTGGACCCAGACACTCATTTCTTCTCGTCCTTGTTCTCATCCTTTCTCTCTCTTTTTCTTTCAGGACAGTTATCTTGTCTACATTCTGAATGAGTTGGCCGGAAATTCCTTTATGATTTTCTGCAGCACCTGTAATAACACTCAGCGAGTGGCCCTCCTCTTGCGTAATCTAGGCTTTACAGCCATTCCTTTACATGGGCAGATGAGCCAGGTATGGCACTAACATGGTATAGTGAGCATATGCCACGGTAATTCATGCACTAAATACGCAACAACCATGCTCTGCGTATACACCCCAATTAACCTACCCTAAACTCACTCACCCATATATACAGACTCCTCAGCACATATATACATATACACCATCACTTTACTTCATGCAACAACCATGCACTGCATATACACCTTATTTAACCTACCCTAAACTTGCTCACCCACATATACAGACCTCTCAGCACATATAAATAAATAAATATATGTATAAAAGATAGGTAGTTGGAGTCCAGCACCATAAATTAAATAGTAGCTTTCAGCCTGTGTGCCCGTCACTGGGGAGTATCAGCCACACTCCAAAGAATACAGTCCCTGTGTACAAAGTGTGACAGCACCACAGTACAGTCTTGCTTCTTAAAGGTGAAAAATTCTTTTTATTAAGGTATAACAACCATAAAAAGGCAACGTTTCGGACCTACATGGTCCTTATTCATGCAGGAATATTCAAGCATGAATAAGGACCATGTAGGTCCGAAACATTGCCTTTTTTTATGGTTGTTATACCTTAATAAAAATAATTTTTCACCTTTAAGAAGCAAGACTGTACTGTGGTGCTGTCACACTTTGTACACATGGACTATATATATATATATATATATATATATATATATATATATATATATATATATATATCACACACACATCAATTTACTTCATGGACTAAACACCCAACAACCATGCTTTTCTCATCCCTGTGCATATATATGTATACTTGGTTGCATTGGGAGAGGTGCTACTAGCAGAAATAACAAGGTTTTTATGCCACTTTACAGAACATTAGTTAGGCCACATCTGGAATACTGTGTACAGTTCTGAAGACCATATCTCCATATAAGTAAGCTAGAAACTGACCAAAATGGTACATGGTATAAAATATAAAACGTACAAAGAGAGGCTCTATGACCTAAATATCTATAGTTTAGAGGAGAGAAAGGAAAGAGGTGACATGGTAGAAACCTTCAAATATATGAAGGTCCTCCAATAAAGTGGAAGCTCAAAGCATTTTCCACAAAAAAACAAATGCTAAAACAAGGGGTCACAATCTCAAGTTAGAGGGTAGCAGATTCAGGAGAAATGTGAGGAAGCATTTATTTACAGAAAGGGTGGTGGATTCATGGAAATAAACTAGACATGCATGATGGGACATGCATAAGGCTATCCTAAGAAAACCGTAACATGTAATATGTGTAGACTTGAAGGGACATAGATAAGGCTATCCTAAGTAAACAGTAACATGTAATATGTATATACTTGATGGGACATACACAATGCTATACTAAGTAACATGTAATATGTGTAGACTTGATGAGACATGCATAAGGCTATCCTAAGTAATAAGTAACATGTAATATGTGTAGACTTGAAGGGACATAGATAAGGCTATACTAAGTAAACAGTAACATGTAATATGTATATACTTGATGGGACATACACAAGGATATACGAATAAGTAACATGTAATATGTGTAGACTTGATGAGACATACACAAGGCTATCCTAAGTAATAAGTAACATGTAATGTGTAGACTTGATGGGACATACATAAGGCTATCCTAAGTAATAAGTAACATGTAATATGTGTAGACTTGATGAGACATGCATAAGGCTATACTAAGTAATAAGTAACGTGTAATATGGGTAGACTTGATGGGACATACATAAGGCTATCCTAAGTAATAAGTAACATGTAATATGTGTAGACTTGATGGGACATGCATAAGGCTATACTAAGTAATAAGTAACATGTAATATGTGTAGACTTGATGGGACATGCATAAGGCTATACTAAGTAATAAGTAACATGTAATATTGGTAGACTTGATGGGACATGCATAAGGCTATACTAAGTAATAAGTAACGTGTAATATGTGTAGACTTGATGGGACATGCATAAGGCTATACTAAGTAATAAGTAACATGTAATATTGGTAGACTTGATGGGACATGCATAAGACTATACTAAGTAATAAGTAACGTGTAATATGTGTAGACTTGATGGGACATGCATAAGGCTATACTAAGTAATATGTGTAGACAGATTTGCAAGGCTGCAACTTTGTCCTCTCTTCACACTTTTTCAAAATTCAATAAATTTGACACTTTTTCCTCGGCTGAGGCCTCTTTTGGGAGAGAGGTTCTTCAAGCAGTGGTGCCTTCTGTTTAGGTTCCCTGTCTTGTCCCTCCCTTATCTCTGTACTCCTAGCTTGGGTATTGATTCCCAATAGTAATTAGATGATCCATGGACTAAGCGTGCCAGTGGTAAAACAAATATTAGCTTGTAATCTGTCGCTCAATGTGCTAAAGTTTGGGCACTCTTAAGTCTATCCAGATAGTTGGTTGTGTTTCAGAACCTTAAGAAATTGACTCATTAGGGCTTGATCTAAGTCTGTTGGTGAAAGTTTCAGCACTGAATTCAAAATGTAAACTTTCATGGTTCAGCATAGCAAATGTAAGAAACTTTACAATAGACGTCGGTCTGATGTCAAGTTGTGTCTATTTATATGCTCACTTTGAGGCACCAGCCCCATCTGAGCATGTGCAAGAGTTCAGTGTATATGAATACAAAGTCGAAAAAGAAAGTAGCATCCCTAAAGCACTCTGGAGGAACAGAGACTTAGATGGGTCCAAAAGAGAGGACACACAATGAAAGGGAGGGGTTCTCAATCCTCTCAACAATATGAGGGAATAAAGGAAAAATAAAACAACTTTTATTTATATCAAAAAATAAAAAAAGAAATGTAAAAACACTTAAAAAACACTTCAAAAAAGAAAGAAATACAGGGACATGAAAGGTCCAAATCACAGTATTGTATCAATTCACGCAGAGGACACCTATACAATCAAATGGAAGGCCTAATACCAGAAAGGTTCAAAGGAGGTAATTATCCGTATACAATACTAAGGGCCCCTGGCCAGGACCTAATCAAGTCACCAAACACCTGAAGCATGTTTCGCTTCCTGCTTTACCAAGGGCCCCTGGCCAGGACCTAATCAAGTCACAAAACGCCTGACGCATGTTTCGCTTCCTGCTTTACCAAGGGGCCCTTGGTATTGTATTGCAGCTATATTTAATTCTATATGTTCTACCCTATACTAGATATTTTTGTTGTACCAGATTAGGACAGGACTACCCAATGGTTTTAAATGTGTAGGAGCAACACGTAAGACTAGCAGTTCGCCAATCCCTTTTTTGTGGTTCTCCTTAGGTAGACTATTCATTAGGGCTCTCTTTTGTTTCGTGTTGCACTGTATAATGGGGATAATTACCTCCTTTGAACCTTT
Source organism: Bombina bombina (assembly GCF_027579735.1). Taxonomy (NCBI): domain Eukaryota; kingdom Metazoa; phylum Chordata; class Amphibia; order Anura; family Bombinatoridae; genus Bombina; species Bombina bombina. The sequence continues at coordinate 447,481,548 of NC_069505.1, read as the reverse complement.
CTGGTATTAGGCCTTCCATTTGATTGTATAGGTGTTCTCTGCGGGAATTGATACAATACTGTGATCTGGACCTTTCATGTCCCTGTGTGTTATTTCTTTCATTTTTTTTTATTTTTTTTAAAGTGTTTTTACATTTCTCTTTTTTTAATTTTTTTGATATAAATAAAAGTTGTTTTATTTTTCCTTTCTTCCCTCATATTGTTGTGAGGATTGAGAACCCCTCCCTTTCATTGTGTGTCCTCTCTTTTGGACCCATCTAAGTCTCTGTTCATTCAGAGTGCTTTAGGGATGCTACTTTCTTTTTTAATTACAAAGAGAGAAGCGCTCTACCAGGAACGAACAACGGCTCATCAGCTAGTTCTATGGCGATTTACCACCCGGAAGCAGCCTCTTTTAGACCAGTGTGCTTTTCACAGAGGAAAACTTTCCTGAAGTATATCAGTCTGATCCCGCCAAGTAAGGTAAGTCCAGCCCCGAAATACCAGACAATTCTCCTCTGAACAAGAAACATGACAACCCCAGACGATCGTTTCGGCCTCCTATGGGCCTCGTCACTGAGGTGCAGCCACATTCCTCTAAGCACACTGGGCAAGGAGTCCACGTCTGGTTTCCCCCATCACCCATAGGGAGACTTCCCCAGGGTTATTAATTTGCATACAAAGAGAGAAGCGCTTCACCAGGAACGAACAGCTCATCAGCTAGTTCTATGGCGATTTACCACCCACGTCTCTCTTCATATGCAAATTAATATGACCCTGGGGAAGTCTCCCTATGGGTGATGGGGGAAACCAGATGTGGACTCCTTGCTCAGTGTGCTTAGAGGAATGTGGCTGCACCTCACTGACGAGGCCCATAGGAGGATGAAACGATCGTCTGGAGTTGTCATGTTCCTTGTTCAGAGGAGAATTGCCTGGTATTTCGGGGCTGGACTGACCTTACTTGGCGGGATCAGACTGATATACTTCAGGAAAGTTTTCCTCTGTGAAAAGCACACTGGTCTAAAAGAGGCTGCTTCCGGGTGGTAAATCGCCATAGAACTAGCTGATGAGCTGCTGTTCGTTCCTGGTAGAGCGCTTCTCTCTTCGTATGCTTTCTTTTTTGACTTTGTATTTAATTATCTGCATCTAGCACCACCTGTTTGGAGGGCTTCTGCTAGCCGGCCCATTCAGGGTATTTATTGTACGGTATAAACTAATTTCTTATTTAATTTTCAGTGTATATGAATTTGTGATTGGCTGATGGCTGTCACGTGATACAGAGGGCTGGAAGATTTAGGGAAATTTTGAAAATCTTTTGCTTATTTATAATTCAGAGTAAGTTTTATTACATTGTTTTATTATGCACTTTATGAGATTATGTAGTTAATGGTCATTTAATAAATGCTTGTGACCTCTCAGGATGTTGTGCTTACACTCAGTAACCATGGGTTCCTGTAAGCAACTGAATGATGAGTAGAAAATAAGGATAACAATGTTGTGCTTCCACTCAGTAACCATGGGTTCCTCTAAGCAGCTGAAAGAGGAGTAGAAAATAAGGATCACAATGTTGTGCTTCCACTCAGTAACCATAGGTTTCCTCTAAGCAGCTGAATGAGGAGTAGAAAATAAGGATCACAATGTTGTGCTTCCACTCAGTAACCATGGGTTCCTCTAAGCAGCTGAATGAGGAGCAGACAATAAAGATCACAATGTTGTGCTTCCACTCAGTAACCATGGGTTTCATCTAAGCAGCTGAATGAGGAGTAGAAAATAAGGATCACAATGTTGTGCTTACACTCAATAACCATGGGTTCCTGTAAGCAGCTGAATGAGGACTAGAAAATAAAGATTACAATGTTGTGCTTACTCAGCAACCATCGGTTCCTCTATCCAGCTGACTGAGGAGCAGAAAATAAGGATCACAATGTTGTGCTTACACTCAGTAACCATGGGCTTCTGTTAGCAGCTGAATGAGGAGCAGAAAATAAGGATCACAATGTTGTGCTTACACTCGGTAACCATGGGCTTCTGTTAGCAGCTGAATGAGGAGCAGAAAATAAGGATCACAATGTTGTGCTTACACTCAGTAACCATGGGTTTATCTTAGCAGTTGAATGAGGAGCAGAAAATAAGGATCACAATGTTGTGCTTACACTCGGTAACCATGGGCTTCTGTTAGCAGCTGAATCAGGAGCAGAAAATAAGGATCACAATGTTGTGCTTACACTCAGTAACCATGGGCTTCTGTTAGCAGCTGAATGAGGAGCAGAAAATAAGGATCACAATGTTGTGCTTACACTCGGTAACCATGGGCTTCTGTTAGCAGCTGAATGAGGAGCAGAAAATAAGGATCACAATGTTGTGCTTACACTCAGTAACCATGGGTTTATCTTAGCAGTTGAATGAGGAGCAGAAAATAAGGATCACAATGTTGTGCTTACACTCAGTAACCATGGGCTTCTGTTAGCAGCTGAATGAGGAGCAGAAAATAAGGATCACAATGTTGTACTTACACTCAGTAACCATGGGCTTCTGTTAGCAGCTGAATGAGGAGCAGAAAATTTGGATCAGAATGTTGTGCTTACACTCGGTAACCATGGGCTTCTGTTAGCAGCTGAATGAGGAGCAGAAAATAAACATCACAAACTCTTTTCTAAAGCAGGAAGTAAAATATATCTAAATGCCTTCTGTTTGTGGAACTGCCACTTAGAACTTAAAGTGAAGATGATCTACTGAAGTCGAGACAAGATTTGGAAGACAGAAAAATCTCCTGTAGAGCTGCTAGTCGACTGGTCAGGAAAGAAACGCGAAGACCCACAGTTCAGTGCAGGACCTTTCAGGAAGATTTAACTGGCACCAGAGTTGTGTTGAACTGGCAACTGTGCAGTGATGATCACGTACATGTGGTTTGCATGGAAACCTTACCTGTGACCTTGTCTGATCTCTTCGGCTACAGTTTCCAGACGACCTTTGGAGAGTATAAAGCAGGAGCATTTGAAGAAAAGAGCACATTGCCTACTGTTAATGAGCACGGTTGGGTCTATTATGCTTTGGTTGTGTGGATGCCAGCAGCATAGAAAATATTGTAATGGCAGAGAGAAGAATGAGAGAAGAATGGAAGCTGCTACTTTCATGATTCAGATAGGGCACACAATTTTAAACAACTTTCCAATTCACTTTTATCTTCAAATTTGCTTTGTTCTCTTGGCATTCATAGTTGAAAGCTAAACCTAGGTAGGCTCATTTGCTAATTTTTAAGACCTTAAAGGCCGCCTTTTATTTCAATGCATTTGATAGTTTTTCACAACTAGAGAACGTTAGTTCCATGTGCCAAATAGATAACATTGTGCTCACGCCCGTAGTTACCTAGGAGTCAGCACTGATTGGCTAAAATGCAAGTCTGTCAAAAGAACTTAGATTAGGGGGGCAGTCTGCAGAGGCTTAGATACAAGGTAATGACAGAGGTAAAAAAAAGTATGGTTTTATAACGGTGTTGGTTATGCAAAAAAAATTTTTGGGTATAGACTCCCTTTAATAGAACAAAGCTTTGAAACTATTGTCCCATGCTTTGTAAAGAATCTGAAGCAAACAAGTGGTTGTATATAATCACAAGATACTGATCCAAAGCACCCTTTATAATCAACCAAGGATTAAAGGGACACTTTCTCAGTGTGCTTTATGGCGAAGGAGCGATACCTTACAATATAATGCTCGGTAAAACAAAGCTGCTGGGGTTTTTTTCCATGGGGAGAAGGTTGGGGGAGATGAGTACTTTTTTTCTTTACTAAATAGTAGAAAAATAGGCATTGAGGAATAGTTATTGACTTGATTTACTTTTGTTATAATGAACTGACTTGATAATGACATGCAATGGCTGACTATATAACGCTAGGATTTGTTTGTCATCTTATGCCATGGGGGGGGGGCTGATAAATTCTATACATGACGACCATGATTGCTTTTTAGTACGCAATTCTGCTGTATTTAATGGTTATTTAGGGTATTGGGATAAGCTCCATAGTCTACAGACTTTGTTATTACTGATCTTTAACCTGCAGTCTATGTGAGGAAACCTGGTGTTTCTGAAGAACAGGGAAATATTATTCAAGCAAGGAAACAAAGAAGTGGCTGGGGGTTTTCATTTCTTCCTTAGTACTGACTGGAAGGGTTGGTCGCCAAAGCTTTACACATCTCACATTTACTGTTTGTTTATATATGTTAAAAGTAAATGTCAATAAATACACACACACACAGTCTTGTGCTGCATGCATAGCACATGCGCTAACCATGCACATATATGTATTTACATGCACGCACACATATGTACTTACACACACTGACACATACACGCACACATATGTACTTACACACACTGACACATACACGCACACATATGTACTTACACACACTGACACATACACGCACACATGTACTTACACACACTGACACATGCACGCACACATATGTACTTACACACACTGACACATGCACGCACACATATGTACTTACACACACTGACACATGCACGCACACATATGTACTTACACACACTGACACATGCACGCACACATATGTACTGACACACACACATGCACGCACATATATGTACTTACACACACTGACACATACACATGAACGCACACATGTACTTACACACACTGACACATGCACGCACACATATGTACTTACACACACTGACACACACACATGCACGCACATATGTACTGACACACACACATGCACGCACATATGTACTGACACACACACATGCACGCACATATGTACTGACACACACACAAGTTTTACAAAAACAGGCTTGTGTGGGCGATATGGTAGGTTTTAAGCTCTACACCACACCAAAAACGAGCGCTGTTTTGACGTGCTCGTGCACGCTTTCCCCATAGACATCAATGGGGAGAGCGGGTCAGAAAAAAGTCTAACACCTGTGATCGCGGAATGAAAAGCTCCGTAACGCAGCTTCATTGATGTCTATGGGGAAAAAGAAAATACAGTTTAAACCTAACACCAACCCCACGTCTAAACACCCCCACATCGCTGACGCCTGCCAACAGTTATTAACCCCTAATCTGCCGCTCCCGATATCGCCACCTAAATAAAACTATTAACCCCTAATCTGCCGCTCCCAATATCGCCGCCACTATACTAAAGTTATTAACCCCTATTCCCCTGCTCCCCAACATCGCCCACACTATAATAAATCTATTAACCCCTATTCCGCCGCTCTCCGACATCCCCGCAACTAAAAAAGTTATTAACCCCTAAACCTCTGGCCTCCCACATCACTACCACTAAATAAAACCACTAGCCCCCCACATCGCAACAACCTAAATTAAACTATATTTACCCCTAAACATAACCCTAACGTAACCCTAACACCCCCTAACTTTAACATAACTTTAACATAATTAAAATATAGCTAAATTAAACTTACAATTATTAACTAAATAAGCCTATTAACCCCTAAACGCCAGCCCCCCACATCGCAACAACCTAAATTAAACTATTAACCCCTACACCTAACCCTAACACCCCCTAACTTTAACATAATTAAAATAGATCTAAATTAAATTTACAATTATTAACTAAATAATACCTGTTTTAAACTAAATACTTACCTGTAAAATAAAACCTAAGCTAGCTACAATATAACTAATAGTTATAATATTGTAGCTAGCTTATGTTTTATTTTTATTTCACAGGTAAGTTTGAATTTATTTCAACTAGGTAGACTAGTTAATAAATAGTTATTAACTATTTAATAACTACCTTGTTAAAATAAATACAAAATTACCTGTGAAATAAAACCTAAGCTTTCTTACACTAAAACCTAAAATTAAAAAAAAAAAACAGAAATTATCCAAAAAAATAAAAATTATTCCTATTCTAATACCCTTTAAATAAAATAAACCCCATAAAAAAGCCTAATCTAAAATAAACTACCAAGGGCCCTTAAAAGGGCCTTTTGTAGGGCATTGCCCTAAGTTAAACAGCTCTTTTGCTACAAAAAAACAAACACCCGGGGGACATCCGGGCGGCGGCCATCTTACAGGTCGCACTGAGCTTCAGCTCCTCAAGCTTTCTCCATTGTTACCCTGTTTACCATTACATTTTTCCTACCACCCTGCCTAAAATAGTGGGGAGGCTTGTCTGAAGAGGTCGACATTCAGGATATAGGGTTTTGGATGACGACTGGGCCTTACAGCCCTCAGTACCGGACTTTTCATTTGAGGCCTTCCCCTTCAATAGAAGCCTCAGCCTGTCCCCACAACTAGCTGTGCCTTGAGTGCGCAGTTTTAATTCTGTCAAGCAGTGACATATGGGTGCTGAATAATACTCAACCTACACAAAGTCTGATACAGAGATTTAACATGGGGTCTACTACCTTCTTAAAAGAACTAACCCGCTTGCTTGATGACTACCGAGAAGCATTTGTGGACAAAATACAAATGGCGTCTAACCCTGCTGGCAAAGGAGCTCCAGAAAGGTCCCTTCATCCAGAGCCTATTTCTTTAAAGGATGAGAGACTTCAACCCCCACATCTTCAGAGCCTCCTACCTACTACAGGTCAACTCCAGAGAGAACGTGTCCCCGTTGATGCAGCTATAGCCCTAGGTGCAGGGGACAACGGAGCTCAGCGCAGACACTGCCCAGACACAGGAGAAAACTTCTCAGCAACTAGAGAGCCCAACGGCTCCCCTCTTGATGCGGAAAGATTTGCTAAAATTCCAACACTTACAGAGATTACAACTAGCGTCTCTGCTAAACAAGAGAGGATCGCATGGCTTCGGACACTTACCTTGCTTGGCTCTGAGGCTAGCTCGTCTAGACCCGATCTAGCTACAAACAAGGTTTTCTATAATTTGGTTTCCCTGCAGCTACCTCTCTCTGCCGCACGCATGCTGAATATGTTCCGGGACTCAGGTGATGTTCCCCCACTTTTCCTGCTACCTCACCTTGAGCGAGACACCTTTGTAACACCTCAGCAGCTGAGAAATCACAAGCAGTCTCCCTATTCTATGTATACTGTACAAGCCAGCGTGATGCCAGCTGACAGACACGGAGTGGGGTAAATATAAAGAATGATCCGGGACCGCAGCCTCTTAACCCATGCATAAGTGATGCTTGCTGGTGGGCCCGCTTCTGAGTCACGACCCTTAGTGGCAAAACCGCTTTTCTTTCATGTAATTAGCAAGAGTCCATGAGCTAGTGACGTATGGGATATACATTCCTACCAGGAGGGGCAAAGTTTCCCAAACCTCAAAATGCCTATAAATACACCCCTCACCACACCCACAATTCAGTTTTACAAACTTTGCCTCCGATGGAGGTGGTGAAGTAAGTTTGTGCTAGATTCTACGTTGATATGCGCTCCGCAGCAAGTTGGAGCCCGGTTTTCCTCTCAGCGTGCAGTGAATGTCAGAGGGATGTGAGGAGAGTATTGCCTATTTGAATGCAGTGATCTCCTTCTACGGGGTCTATTTCATAGGTTCTCTGTTATCGGTCGTAGAGATTCATCTCTTACCTCCCTTTTCAGATCGACGATATACTCTTATATATACCATTACCTCTACTGATTCTCGTTTCAGTACTGGTTTGGCTATCTACTATATGTAGATGAGTGTCCTGGGGTAAGTAAGTCTTATTTTCTGTGACACTCCTAGCTATGGTTGGGCACTTTGTTTATAAAGTTCTAAATATATGTATTCAAACATTTATTTGCCTTGACTCAGAATGTTCAACTTTCCTTATTTTCAGACAGTCAGTTTCATATTTGGGATAATGCATTTTAATTTAAAAAAATTTCTTACCTTAAAATTTGACTTTTTCCCTGTGGGCTGTTAGGCTCGCGGGGGCTGAAAATGCTTCATTTTATTGCGTCATTTTTGGCGCGGACTTTTTTGGCGCAAAAATTCTATTTCCGTTTCCGGCGTCATACGTGTCGCCGGAAGTTGCGTCATTTTTTGACGTTATTTTGCGCCAAAAATGTCGGCGTTCCGGATGTGGCGTCATTTTTGGCGCCAAAAAGCATTTAGGCGCCAAATAATGTGGGCGTCTTATTTGGCGCGAAAAAATATGGGCGTCACTTTTGTCTCCACATTATTTAAGTCTCATTTTTTATTGCTTCTGGTTGCTAGAAGCTTGTTCTTTGGCATTTTTTCCCATTCCTGAAACTGTCATTTAAGGAATTTGATCAATTTTGCTTTATATATATGTTGTTTTTTCTCTTACATATTGTAAGATGTCTCACGTTGCATCTGAGTCAGAAGATACTACAGGAAAATCGCTGTCAAGTGCTGAATCTACCAAAGCTAAGTGTATCTGCTGTAAACTTTTGGTAGCTATTCCTCCAGCTGTTGTTTGTATTGATTGTCATGACAAACTTGTTAAAGCAGATAATATTTCCTTTAGTAAAGTACCATTGCCTGTTGCAGTTCCTTCAACATCTAAGGTGCAGAATGTTCCTGATAATATAAGAGATTTTGTTTCTGAATCCATAAAGAAGGCTATGTCTGTTATTTCTCCTTTTAGTAAACGTAAAAAATCTTTTAAAACTTCTCTCCCTACAGATGAATTTTTAACTGAACATCATCATTCTGATTCTGATGATTCCTCTGGTTGAGAGGATTCTGTCTCAGAGGTTGATGCTGATAAATCTTCATATTTATTTAAAATGGAATTTATTCGTTCTTTACTTAAAGAAGTCCTAATTGCTTTAGAAATAGAGGATTCTGGTCCTCTTGATACTAAATCTAAACGTTTAAATAAGGTTTTTAAAACTCCTGTAGTTATTCCAGAAGTTTTTCCTGTCCCTGATGCTATTTCTGCAGTAATTTCCAAAGAATGGGATAATTTGGGTAATTCATTTACTCCTTCTAAACGTTTTAAGCAATTATATCCTGTGCCGTCTGACAGATTAGAATTTTGGGACAAGATCCCTAAAGTTGATGGGGCTATTTCTACCCTTGCTAAACGTACTACTATTCCTACGTCAGATGGTACTTCGTTTAAGGATCCTCTAGATAGGAAAATTGAGTCCTTTCTAAGAAAAGCTTATCTGTGTTCAGGTAATCTTCTTAGACCTGCTATATCTTTGGCTGATGTTGCTGCAGCTTCAACTTTTTGGTTGGAAACTTTAGCGCAACAAGTAACACATCGTGATTCTCATGATATTATTCTTCTTCTTCAACATGCTAATAATTTTATCTGTGATGCCATTTTTGATATTATCAGAGTTGATGTCAGGTTTATGTCTCTAGCTATTTTAGCTAGAAGAGCTTTATGGCTTAAAACTTGGAATGCTGATATGGCTTCTAAATCAACTTTACTTTCCATTTCTTTCCAGGGTAACAAATTATTTGGTTCTCAGTTGGATTCCATTATTTCAACTGTTACTGGTGGGAAAGGAACTTTTTTACCACAGGATAAAAAATCTAAAGGTAAAAACAGGGCTAATAATCGTTTTCGTTCCTTTCGTTTCAACAAAGAACAAAAGCCTGATCCTTCATCCTCAGGAGCAGTTTCAGTTTGGAGACCATCTCCAGTCTGGAATAAATCCAAGCCAGCTAGAAAGGCAAAGCCTGCTTCTAAGTCCACATGAAGGTGCGGCCCTCATTCCAGCTCAGCTGGTAGGGGGCAGGTTACGTTTTTTCAAGGAAATTTGGGTCAATTCTGTTCACAATCTTTGGATTCAGAGCATTGTTTCAGAAGGGTACAGAATTTGTTTCAAGTTGAGACCTCCTGCAAAGAGATTTTTTCTTTCCCGTGTCCCAGTAAATCCAGTAAAAGCTCAAGCATTTCTGAAATGTGTTTCAGATCTAGAGTTGACTGGAGTAATTATGCCAGTTCCAGTTCCGGAACAGGGGATGGGGTTTTATTCAAATCTCTTCATTGTACCAAAGAAGGAGAATTCTTTCAGACCAGTTCTGGATCTAAAAATATTGAATCGTTATGTAAGGATACCAACGTTCAAGATGGTAACTGTAAGGACTATCTTACCTTTGGTTCAGCAAGGGAATTATATGTCCACAATAGATTTACAGGATGCATATCTGCATATTCCGATTCATCCAGATCATTATCAGTTCCTGAGATTCTCGTTTCTGGACAAGCATTACCAGTTTGTGGCTCTGCCGTTTGGCCTAGCTACAGCTCCAAGAATTTTTACAAAGGTTCTCGGTGCCCTGCTGTCTGTAATCAGAGAACAGGGTATTGTGGTATTTCCTTATTTGGACGATATCTTGGTACTTGCTCAGTCTTTACATTTAGCAGAATCTCATATGAATCGACTTGTGTTGTTTCTTCAAGATCATGGTTGGAGGATCAATTTACCAAAAAGTTCTTTGATTCCTCAGACAAGGGTAACCTTTCTGGGTTTCCAGATGGATTCAGTGTCCATGACTCTGTCTTTAACAGACAAGAGACGTCTAAAGTTGATTGCAGCTTGTCGAAACCTTCAGTCACAATCATTCCCTTCGGTAGCCTTATGCATGGAAATTCTAGGTCTTATGACTGCTGCATCGGACGCGATCCCCTTTGCTCGTTTTCACATGCGACCTCTTCAGCTCTGTATGCTGAAGCAATGGTGCAAGGATTACACGAAGATATCTCAATTAATATCTTTAAAACCGATTGTTCGACACTCTCTAACATGGTGGACAGATCACCATCGTTTAATTCAGGGGGCTTCTTTTGTGCTTCCGACCTGGACTGTAATTTCAACAGATGCAAGTCTCACAGGTTGGGGAGCTGTGTGGGGATCTCTGACGGCACAAGGAGTTTGGGAATCTCAGGAGGTGAGATTACCGATCAATATTTTGGAACTCCGTGCAATTTTCAGAGCTCTTCAGTTTTGGCCTCTTCTGAAGAGAGAATCGTTCATTTGTTTTCAGACAGACAATGTCACAACTGTGGCATACATCAATCATCAAGGAGGGACTCACAGTCCTCTGGCTATGAAAGAAGTATCTCGAATTTTGGTTTGGGCGGAATCCAGCTCCTGTCTAATCTCTGCGGTTCATATCCCAGGTATAGACAATTGGGAAGCGGATTATCTCAGTCGCCAAACGTTGCATCCGGGCGAATGGTCTCTTCACCCAGATGTATTTCTTCAGATTGTTCAAATGTGGGAACTTCCAGAAATAGATCTGATGGCGTCCCATCTAAACAAGAAACTTCCCAGGTATCTGTCCAGATCCCGGGATCCTCAGGCGGAGGCAGTGGATGCATTATCACTTCCTTGGAAGTATCATCCTGCCTATATCTTTCCGCCTCTAGTTCTTCTTCCAAGAGTAATCTCCAAGATTCTGAAGGAATGCTCGTTTGTTCTGCTGGTAGCTCCGGCATGGCCTCACAGGTTTTGGTATGCGGATCTTGTCCGGATGGCCTCTTGCCAACCGTGGACTCTTCCGTTAAGACCAGACCTTCTGTCACAAGGTCCTTTTTTCCATCAGGATCTGAAATCCTTAAATTTAAAGGTATGGAGATTGAACGCTTGATTCTTGGTCAAAGAGGTTTCTCTGACTCTGTGATTAATACTATGTTACAGGCTCGTAAATCTGTATCTCGAGAGATATATTATAGAGTCTGGAAGACTTATATTTCTTGGTGTCTTTCTCATCATTTTTCTTGGCATTCTTTTAGAATACCGAGAATTTTACAGTTCCTTCAGGATGGTTTAGATAAGGGTTTGTCCGCAAGTTCTTTGAAAGGACAAATCTCTGCTCTTTCTGTTCTTTTTCACAGAAAGATTGCTATTCTTCCTGATATTCATTGTTTTGTACAAGCTTTGGTTCGTATAAAACCTGTCATTAAGTCAATTTCTCCTCCTTGGAGTTTGAATTTGGTTCTGGGAGCTCTTCAAGCTCATCCGTTTGAACCTATGCATTCATTGGACATTAAATTACTTTCTTGGAAAGTTTTGTTCCTTTTGGCCATCTCTTCTGCCAGAAGAGTTTCTGAATTATCTGCTCTTTCTTGTGAGTCTCCTTTTCTGATTTTTCATCAGGATAAGGCTGTGTTGCGAACTTCTTTTGAATTTTTACCTAAAGTTGTGAATTCCAACAACATTAGTAGAGAAATTGTGGTTCCTTCATTATGTCCTAATCCTAAGAATTCTAAGGAGAAATCGTTGCATTCTTTGGATGTTGTTAGAGCTTTGAAATATTATGTTGAAGCTACGAAATCTTTTCGTAAGACTTCTAGTCTATTTGTTATCTTTTCCGGTTCTAGAAAAGGCCAGAAAGCTTCTGCCATTTCTTTGGCATTTTGGTTGAAATCTTTAATTCATCTTGCCTATGTTGAGTCGGGTAAAACTCCGCCTCAGAGAATTACAGCTCATTCTACTAGGTCAGTTTCTACTTCCTGGGCGTTAAAGAATGAAGCTTCGGTTGACCAGATCTGCAAAGCAGCAACTTGGTCCTCTTTGCATACTTTTACTAAATTCTACCATTTTGATGTATTTTCTTCTTCTGAAGCAGTTTTTGGTAGAAAAGTACTTCAGGCAGCGGTTTCAGTTTGAATCTTCTGCTTATGTTTTTCGTTAAACTTTATTTTGGGTGTGGATTATTTTCAGCAGGAATTGGCTGTCTTTATTTTATCCCTCCCTCTCTAGTGACTCTTGTGTGGAAAGATCCACTTCTTGGGTAGTCATTATCCCATACGTCACTAGCTCATGGACTCTTGCTAATTACATGAAAGAAAACATAATTTATGTAAGAACTTACCTGATAAATTCATTTCTTTCATATTAGCAAGAGTCCATGAGGCCCGCCCTTTTTTTTGTGGTGGTTATGATTTTGTATAAAGCACAATTATTCCAATTCCTTATTTTATATGCTTTCGCACTTTTTTATCACCCCACTTCTTGGCTATTCGTTAAACTGAATTGTGGGTGTGGTGAGGGGTGTATTTATAGGCATTTTGAGGTTTGGGAAACTTTGCCCCTCCTGGTAGGAATGTATATCCCATACGTCACTAGCTCATGGACTCTTGCTAATATGAAAGAAATTAATTTATCAGGTAAGTTCTTACATAAATTATGTTTTTATGGTTGACAGAGTACGCTTTGTTTTCAGCAAGTTCTTTATAAGCTAGAGGGACAGTTACTGTTTATGGGAGGTCTCGGTTCATGGGACTCATCTGCGGTTTGCAGACTTCTTACTTCATTAACGGAGTACTTTCTTTCCAAAGACATTGAGCCAGTGACATATCTAAAGTTTGGAATGTGTTTGTGCTCTCTTTTTAAAAATATCCCGAATATGTATATGCATTAAGTTATTATCTTTGACTATGCTTGCCTTTTTCCATGTGCTGTTTGGTCTTGTATTAACTCTCAGACGATCTCCCTCTGGGGCAGTCATATCCAATAAACTTCCTAATACACCTGCTGAAGTGATTCCAAGATCACACAGACCACTATTCAATAGTATCAACTTAGTCACGTTACTACCTATCTACCGCATACTTGCAGGTGCTCAGACGCATACCCACTGGCATGATGTATTATTCAAAGTATGTTCTAGTAGGCTTGCTTCATAGATGCATGTCGCCAATTAAAACAGAAAAATTACCATTCTTTATTATTGCATTGATGCACCAATTGTATCATTCTGTGCCCCACTGTTTTTGCTTTTGATGTAATTATGACAGGGATAAACTACAGGGAGTAACAGAGCATATAGTAAGGCACTAACAATGGATTTTACTATAACATACACATATGGGTAATACAGCATATTGTCCCCTGATCAATATATCATTGAGCCATTGAATATCATTGCCTTGGATGTGCAATATGAGTACAAATAACTTTAATTTCTTCAGTAGTAGGATACATGGTTAAGCACACTAATACACCCTATATCTGATATTAAGGTCTTAGACCCTTATACTCTTAACTAGTTTCATGAGCCTCAGAACTTAATGGTGGGAGTTTAGTGTTTGCCAAGGATATCAAAATACCCCAGAAGTTTATTATTCTCACCTGAGCGGGAAATTGAGGCACAATTTGTTGTGGATTTATGTATACATAGTTATTGTAGTTGTGTATTATGAAGCCCAAAAGTGGCTACAGCCTTAACAAACTTACCTCCATTAAGTATTGTCATCTTCCATGGCCCAGGAGTGGCCTGTCCTTTTCAGAGGAGGCTCCATAGTTATATAAATGTGTTTATAGCTAAAAAAAAAAAGAGGTATTACTGTTATAATTCCGTTTTTCATGGGTTGAACTAACAGGTCATATGATGGTGCTGATGCTCACAGGTTATTCTATTTTTATTTATGGGTTCTCGTTTTTTTTCTGATGGCAACCTGTTCTGTCTTCTGTAACCTGTTTTTGGAGAATATTTGAAATTGAAAATGTATTTTCAACCTATTTTGTATGTTTTAATTACCTCAATAAAATACTTTATAAATAAAAGAAACAAAAAACAAACACCCACCCCCTAACAGTATACAAACCCCCACCCCCCAAACTACCAAGGGCCTTTTGGGGGGCGATTAAAAGGGCCTTTTGTAGGGCATTGCCCTAAAGATAATAGCTCTTTTCCTACAAAAGAAAAACAAACACCCCCCTAAAAAAATACATTACACAAAATAACAAATTATCAAAAATAATAAAAATGATTCCTATTCTAATACCCATTAAAAACAAAAAACACCCCAAAATAAAAAACCTAATCTAGAATAAACTACCAATAGCCCTTAAAATGGCCTTTTGTAGGGCATTGCCCTAACGATATCAGCTCTTTTTGTGAAAAAAAATTACAAACACCCACTAACATCCCAAACCCACAAAATAAAAAAAAACTATCTAAAAAACCTAAGCTACCCATTGCCCTGAAAAGGGCATTTGTATGGGCATTGTCCTTAAAATGGCATTTAGCTCTTTTACTGCCCAAACCCTAATCTTAAAATAAAACCCACCCAAAAAAAACCACTAACCCCCGACGATCCACTTACAGTTTTTGAAGTCCCGCTTGAACAATCTTCATACCGGCAGGGAAGTCCTCATCCAGGCAGCGAGAAGTCTTCATCCATGCGGCCTCTGCAATCTTCATCCCGGCGGAGAAGTCCTCATCTAAGCAGCGAGAAGTCTTCATCCAGGCGGCATCTTCTATCTTGATCCCGGCAGCGCGGAGCAGGTCCATCCTGAAGACATCCAGCGCGGAGCATCCTCTTCATACGGTCGCGCTGCCTGGATGAAGACTTCTCGCCGCCTGGATGAGGACTTCTCGGCCGGGATGAAGATCGTTCAAGCGGGACTTCAAAAACTGTAAGTGGATCGTCAGGGGTTAGTGTTAGATTTTTTTTTTATTTTTTTTTAAGCGTTTTTTGGGTGGGTTTTATTTTTAAATTAGGGTTTGGGCAGTAAAAGTGCTAAATGCCCTTTTAAGAGCAATGGGTAGCTTAGGTTTTTTTAGATTTAGGTTTTTTATTTTGGGGAGATGGTTGGGTGGTGGGTTTTACGGTTGGGGGGGGTCTTTGTATTTTTTTATTTTTTTTTTACAGGTAAAAGAGCTAATATTTTTGGGGCAATGCCCCACAAAAGGCCCTTTTAACCCTTTGATGACAGGGTTAATTTGTCCAATGTAAACAAATTGAAATCTTGCGGTCGTGCATGCGATTGCGAGATTTCAATGATGGGATTGGGTCAGGGGGGCGTCCCTGTGACGCTAGTCACGCCCTCCAGACCGCGATCACATCATCGGAAGCGCAGTTGGCTTTAGGACAGCCAACGGTTATGACGTTCTATTTCGTCATAACGGCACTAAAGCCCAGTGTAATTATGACGGAATAGAATGGCATAACAGCGTTAAAAGGTTAAGGGCCATTAGTAGTTTATTGTAGGCTAGGGTTTTTTTTTATTTTGGGTGGGCTTTTATATTTTTATAGGGCTATTAGATTAGGTGTAATTCTTTTTTTATTTTTTATCATTTCGTTATTTTCCGTAATTTAGTGTTCGTTTTTTTTTGTACTTGGATACTTTGTAATTTTTAGTGTAGTGTTAGGATTTTTTAAATGTGTGGTTTAGTTTTTTTTTATTTGACAGGTAAGTTTTAATTTAAGCTATGGAAATTGTAATTTCAATATAATGTTAGGGGGGCGTTAGGTTTAGGGGTTACTAGTTTAAATTAGTTTATTGTGATGTGGGGGCTTTCGGTTTAGGGGTTAATAGTTTTATTATAGTGGCGGTGGTGTAGGGCTTAATAACTTTAGTATAGCGGGGGCGATGTGGGCGGCAGATTAGGGGTTAATAATATTTCAATAGTGTTTGCGATGTGGGAGGGCGGCGGTTTAGGGGTTAATAACTTTATAGTGGTGACCGTGTCGGGGAGTGGCGGAATAGGGGTTAATACATTTTATCAGTGGCGGCGATGACTGGAGCGGCAGATTAGGGGTTAATAAATTTATTATAGTGTTTGCGATGCGGGAGGGCCTCGGTTTAGGGGTTAAAGGGACAGTTTACTCAAAAATGTTCTCCCCTTTAATTTGTTCCCAATGATCCACTTTGCCTACTGGAGTGTATTAAATTGTTTATAAGTAGCTCCTTTACCCTTATAATGGCATTTTAAATTGTTAATTTAGCATGTGGTATCCCCACCTATTCTGAAAGTTTGTGGCCGCGCGTACCAGCTATAGATAAGCTTTGTAAACACAGCCAGCAGAAGAAATTACACTCCCAGTGTGATAAAGCAGAGATAAGGTAATAAAATGTTGATTTTCCATTGTTCTCTCTAAGTATTGGTGATTGTTTTAAGGACAGATATAAGATAAAGAAGCAGGTATATGTGCACAATGTGATACAGTAATGAGATCTGATTATACCTACAAGCTCAACCCATTTTATTAGGTTGTGGCTTCAAAACACAAAATCAGAGCTTTAATATACAGAAATAAACCTTAAAAAGATAATTTTCATACATTTTTTACTCTGCAGTTGGTAAAAAAAGCAATTGTAAACACATTAAGGGAAAAACTATTTTACAGTATACTGTCCCTTTAAATGGACAGTTTACACTCATTTTCATATAACTGCATGTAATAGACATTACTATAAAGAGTAAGATGCACAGATACTGATATAAAAATCCAGTATAAAACGGTTTAAAAACTTACTTAGAAGCTCTCAGTTTAGCTCTTGAAAAGGTAGCTGGAAAGCCCACTGCAAGTGGGAAATAAGACACGCCCCCTCCTCCCTCTTCTTTTGGATATGAAAAGACCCTTTACACAAACAGGAGCAAGCTATAGTAGGTATCTGACGGTATTCTCCTAAAACTATGGGGCTTGGTTAGGAGATTGAAACTCAGAGCAATGTTATTTAAAAATAAGCAAAACTATACATTAAAAAAACACTTTATGGGCTATATAAATAGATAATCTACAAAACATTTATGCAATGAAAAAAATAGTGTATAATGTCCCTTTAATAGGTTGTTTATGGGTGTTAGTGTACTTTTTTAACACATTAGTTATGAGTTTTATGTTGCAGCTTTATAGCGTAACACTCATAACCACTGACTTTTTAGATGGCGTTACGGATCTTGTCGTTTTAGGCTGTAACACAGTTTTTTTAGCCAGAACGCAAAACTCGTAATACCAGCGCTATGGGAATCCCATGAAAAAATGTAATTTGTAAGAGTGCGGTACTGACGTTGCATTACAGGCTAAAAGGCTTGAGGTACACCTATACCGACAACTCGTAATGACTGCGTTAGGGAAAATGATGGGCCACAACGCTGCTATTTGACTCATAATGCCCAACTCATAATCTAGCTGAATGTAAATAGTTTTTATTTAACTAAAACAATAACACAATATTTCATTTTTACTGCTTGCCCCTCCCTCCTCACACTTAGGTCCTTGTGCAGATCTATATAATTTTTACTGCTTGCCCCATCCCTCCTCACACTTAGGTACTTGTGCAGATCTAGTCCACACCAAACAATCTTCTATTCAGTGAGCTTCTTGAAACTTAGTATGGGTTGTGTCTGTGTACATAGATTTGCAGGGGAGCAATGGCATTAAAGTAAAAAATGGACTGATTCAGAAAGAACATGCAATTTTTAACAATTTTCCAATTTACTTATCTTATCTAATTTGCTTTGTTCTCTTTGTATGCTTTTCAACAATGAATACTTAGGAAGGCTCAGAAGCAATGCACTACTGTGAGCTAGCTGCTTGTCACTATCTCACCCAATGTGTTCAGCCCCCAGTAGAGCATTGTTCTCCTTCAACAAAGGATTCCAAGAGAATGAATCAAATCTGATAATAGAAGTAAATCTAAAAAGTGTATGCTGTACCTGAAACCCAATAGTTATCTTTCATGATTATATCCCGTTAAGGTCTATTTCTCAGCTCTGTTTGTTTATTTTATAACATTTTGCTGTGTAGAAGGGGCAGGTTATTTCTGCAGACACAAATTCACAAAACCAATAACGTGATAGAAAAACTGTAAAAAGAAAAATAATCTGACATAAACCTCTGGGAGAGCAGAACAATGAGAAGGAGTTAATGGAATTCCGATTATCCTAGCTTTGTGAAGGAATAATCTAGATTTTATTAAAGACACAGATACTTCATATTTTGCTTACACTTTCCTTTACTACTCAACTGCAGTTTTTAAAAGTAATACAAGTTAACATAACATTAAAACTCCAGAGAAAAAAAGATACCATATATAGTTAGCCAATGAAAAGGCTAAGGTAGAGAACCAGGTATAAAGTGACCAATCGGAGAAACCGTAGTGACCATAAACTGACCACTGAGCACCCCAACCTCCTTTTTCTTGCTTGATGCTCAAAAGAAAAAAAACTTTCCAATACAACAACAAAGTCCAAAAAGTCCAATGAAGAATGTACAGATGAACAGGAACCAAAGGATTAAAGGAATCTGGATAACTTGACATGGAATATTATCAGATGTTGAGAATGAATAAGACAACCTTTCGATCCATCTCTTCTTGATAGTAGTGGGAGAGCTGATAGAAGGAGCAAATCCGTATTTGATGGTGGAAGATTGATCAGATGGTAGCTTGAATATATAAAATAACATTCAGATAATACATAGGGGAGGGTAAGTTAAGCGGAAGGAAAATATTTGTCTCTGTGCCTTTAATAAAATCAAGATTATTCCATCACAAAGCTAGGATAATCTGAAATTTTATTACAAGACCAGAGACTTCATATTTTGCTAGTTTAAAGCAAAGTTAAATAAAAAAACACAGGTTAAGAAAACTGATTAAGCGAGGCATGTTGAATGGGCTTGAAATAGAAGTGTTTGAAGACACAATCAGAGGACCAGTCAGCAGCCTTAAGGATTTCTTGTAAAGGAGCGGATTTTAAAAAGGCTTTGGAAACTGCTGATCCTCTAACCGAATGAGCAGAAAAGACCAAATCAATGCCAGCCTCTGACATAACCCATTTAACCCACCTCGCTATAGAAGTAGGAGAGACAGGATTATGAGGAGGAATAAAGGATACTAAAAGTTGATTAGACGAAGAGGATCTAAAAGAAGAAGTTCTAGATTCATACTCTTTCAAACATGAAACCACACATAGGAAAGGTTCAGAAGGAAGGTAAGGATAGAAAATAGAGGAAGACAGAGTTTTAGTTCTGCCAGATATTAAAAAGGTAACACCTTCAGGAGAAAAACATTTTAGAGTTAAAATCTAAAGCCCAAACATCAGAAATTATCCTAAAAGAAATTAAACAAAGAAGAGTAGCAAGCTTGGCAGATATCTGTTTAAGAGACAAAAAATCATTAGAGGGCCAAGATTTAAAAAGGGAAAAAATTAAATCTACATCCCAAAAATGATTGTACTTAGGAGTAGGTCGTCTTTTAATTCTTTAAGAAGGTGACAAACCAAAGGATGTTTACCTACAGGGGAATTGTTTATATGATCATGTTTAGCAGAAATAGCAGATCTAGAAACATTTATATATTTATAAGCTAAACAGAGATCAAAAAGGTGGGAAAAGAAATTTAGAATATTAGTTATAGGAGTTGAAACGGGATCCAGATTTCTTTGTATGCACCAGCAAGACCATCTGGACCATGCAGAAAAATAACATTTGTGAGTACCCGGGGTCCATGATTCACGAATGAGGTCTCTAGCTCCGTCCGAAAGGCCGTGGAGATTTCTGACCTCCCCAAAATCGTCCAAGCTATCAACTTGAGGGATTAATTGATCACAAGATTGTGGGGATTGCCGTCGGGATCTAGAAGAAGGTCTTGACAGGCGTGAAGAAGAAGAGGCTTGAATGACATCTCGAGAAGGGAAGGATACCATGCTTGAGTTGGCCAAAGAGGGGTTATCAAAATCAGGGAAAGAAAGTTCCTGCGAACAATCAATATTGTTCGAGCAATCAGAGAGAACGGGGGAAACGCATAAGCTTCGAGAGACGGCCATAGTTGGAGAAACGCATCTATGGCTAATGCGTCGGGGTTCGAACGCCAACTGAAATACCGAGGAAGTTGAAAGTTGAGACGAGACGCAAATAAATTTATACAAAAGGGACCGCGAAGATATTGGATTGAAAGAAAAAATCTCCTGTTCAACATCCAATCGCTGGAGTCTCTGAGGAAACGGGAGCCCCAGTCTTCCACCGAATTTGAGAGACCTGGAATAAATTCCGCTTTGATAGAAATATTCCTGTCCAAACAAAGATGAATGAAATCTTTGGTGATATTGGACAGATTTCTCGATTTGGTACCTCCAAGACGATTTAAATAACAAACCGCAGAAATATTGTCCATCTGAAGAAGAATAGAGGTAGGAAGGGGAGATTTTTCGAAACTTTTGACCGCAAAAGAACCTGCCAAAAGTTCCAGACAATTTATATTAAGTTCTTTTTCTCCAGGAGACTATTTGCTTCCTGTTATGGACGGACCACAGCTGGCTCCCCAACCTGAGCGGCTCGCATCTGAATCTATGATCAAGTCCGGAGCTTTGCCAAAAATTTCTCTGCGATTCCAAGCTTCCATATGGGAAAGCCACCGTGCAAGTTCTCTTTGGCTTCTGATGACAATGGAATGGGATGAGAATAAGAAAAACCTTTCTGTAAGAAGGACTTTTTTAATTCCTGAAGTTCTCGATAATGAAGGGGGGCAGGGAAAATAGCCTGGATAGAGGATGAGAGTAACCCTACTATCCTTGCTATTTGACGGATAGGGACTGATTGTTTGGAAATTGTTTTGGCTATTTCTTTCTTTATATTTTTTATTTTGTCTAAGGGAAGACTTAACGTGGCTTTTGTAGTATCTAGAAGAAATCCCAGAAAAGTTAAAGATTGAGTGGGGGTTAGAATTGATTTCTCTTTGTTTACAAGAAAACCCAAATTCTTTAGAAGGTTTAAAGTCATCCGTAATTGTTGTTGAAGAGAGAGAAAATTCTGGTTCATCAGAAGGATGTCGTCTAAATAAATGATTAGACGAATCCCTTGGAGATGGAAGCCAAGAAATTACAGGTTTTAGGATCTTTGTAAAAATCCAAGGGGCAGAAGACAGGCCAAATGGCAGGCATGTGAAATTCCAAACTTGGTCTTCCCAAAACAAATTCAGGAATTTCCAATGCTCTTGGATTATAGGGACTGTAAGGTAAGCATTGGAGAGGTCAAGACGGACCAGCCAATCGTTGTCTAGAAGGCAATCACTGAGTAGATGAATCCCTTCCATTTTGAAATTATTGTAAACAACGAAAGCATTTAGGGATCTCAAATTGATGACTGGTCTGAATAGACTGTTTTTCTTTTTTACAAGGAAAATGTTGCTGACATAAGCTTGATGAGGATTTAGGCTTAGAGCAATAGCTTCTTTTTGATATATATTTTCTATCTCTTTCTGAACCAGAATTTTATCTGTTTCTGAAAAATAAATAGGGTTTGGTTTTTTGGTTTGAATTGGGGGAGAGAGAAAATCTATCCAGACCCCTAGAACTGCTTGAAGTACCCATTGATCTGAGGTGATTAGATTCCAATTGTGAGCATAAAGGGCTAATCTTCCTCCAACTTTGGATGGGGAAGAAAGGAGGGGTAGAGAAGAAAAAGGAGTTACCTGTAGGAGGGCGAGATCTTGATCTGGAGCAAAAACCTCTTTGTTGCCATGGTCTGGCTGGGGAAGGAAGAAGGTGCTTCTAAAGGTTCTTGTGGGTATCTAGGTTGTTGTTGTATGGATAATTGGATTGTTGAAATTGAGGCTTGGATACAAAAGAGGTACAGCCGGGGAAACAGCCTCTGCCTTTCCCAGCCCTGTCAGAGAAATTATTAGTTTCAAAAGATTTCCTCAAAGTTGTTTTGACCTTGTTAAGGGTTGAAAAAGTATTAGTGTACTGATTAAGATCCTTGAGAAAAGCATCTCCAAATAACAAACCATCTTTATCTGAGTTAAGTTTGTTAATAGCAGAATCACAGATTTTTGGATCTATTCTGCGTAAAATGTTTTTGCGCCTTTCAATTATCATGGCGGAATTAGTATTTCCAACAAAAGAGAGAATTCTTTGAACCCATTCCCTAACTACAGCAGGGTCTAAATAGGATTATTCCTTTAAAGCTTGTTCAGAGAGCTCAAATAATCTAAAAAGTTTATTCTGGCAATTACGCCAGGATTGATCAATTCCTTTCTTGATTCTATAAGCAGGAGTCCCGATATATTTAATTACCTTAGGATCAATTTCTGGAGTTAAATTACTATTTTTTGTTAATAAGGGTCTGGGACATTCGTCTCTCATATTATTTCTGGAACGTTTATTAAGGGATTTATTTTTTAGCTGAAAATCCACAAATTCTGCAATATCAATTGCTGGAAACCATTCAGAGGATAGAGGATGATGAAGGGTTTCAGCATTAAACCTTGGGTTTCCAAGTGCATCTACAAATTTAAAATTTTCATCATCCAAGTGTTTAGATTTCTTGCAATGTTTTTTAGATTTCTTAGCTTTAGGTTCAGAGTCAGAGGAATCTGAAAAATTAAAATCATTTTCTGAATCAACATCAGAATTTTCCATAGTGGAATCTGAAGAGTAAACATTAGAAAATGCTGCTAATTCTTGCCTAGAGGAAAAAGCAGTTTTGTCTTTTTAAACTGCCTTTTTTATCCACTTGGGAGAAAGGGGTCTTTTTGCGGATGTTTTGCTTCCTTTTCCGCCAGGAAGGTTTATTAAGGATAATTTTTGTTTGGATTTATCCACTAATTTTCTGCTAACTGTTCAGTAAGAGTATTCGGACAATCTGGGTTTTGAGACATTTTAAATTAAATAATAATAAATGCTGCAACTAATATGTAAAGAAAAAATATTAACAACTAAATTATACAAGGATTATAATAAAACAACTCATGAGGAAATTCTCTGACAGGAAAATACAATAGAAAATATATATGAATTATACAAATATATAATAAGGCCACCGGGTGTCAGTATAATACAGGAAAAAACAAGGTATTAACTTATTGTGCAGTAAAATACTGAAAAACTATACATGGTTGCTATTTTGACAGTCACTGAAGTGAATGAGATGAAGCAGAGACGATAAGGAGGCGGGAGTGAAATATGTAGACGGGAACGCCCCCAAAATGGCGTCGATAGAGGAAGAAAGAACAAGACATGGCGACCGAGAAACGGCATACACACAGGAAAAAACGGCAGTAGAAGGAGTTCAGAAAAAAAAGGTATACACTAGATAAAGAAAGGACCAAAGGGGGTAATCTTTGGAGATAAAAAATTAGAAAAAACGAGTAGGAAAAACGGAATAGAAAAAACGGAAAATAGATAAATTTAGATAGGAAAAGGAAGGTTAAAAACTTCAGTTAAATTAAACGGATTACAAGGAAAATAAATATTTTTTAGAAAACAAAATACAATAAAAAAAAAGTTTATTTGTAAAAGTATTAGGAGCACAAAACTAATACTTATCTTCAGCTGAGCAGCAAAAGAAAGAGGAGGTTGGGGTGCTCAGTGGTCAGTTTATGGTCACTACGGTTTCTCTGATTGGTCACTTTATACCTGGTTCTCTACCTTAGCCTTTTCATTGGCTAACTATGGCCTAGATTTAGAGTTGGGCGGTAGCCGTCAAAACCAGCGTTAGAGGCTCCTAACACTGGTTTTTACCGCCCGCTGGTATTTGGAGTCAGTCAGGAAAGGGTCTAACGCTCACTTTGCAGCCGCGACTTTTCCATACCGCAGATCCCCCTACGCCATTTGCGTATCCTATCTTTTCAATTGGATCTTTCTAACGCCGGTATTTAGAGTCGTGGCTGAAGTGAGCGTTAGAAATCTAACGACAAAACTCCAGCCGCAGAAAAAAAGTCAGTAGTTAAAGGGACACTAAACGATTGAAAAAACTTATCTTAAATCCCTCTATCAATCTTTAATATTAATATTTGTAATTGGCTTTGCTTGTCATATTATTACCATTCTCTCTATATTCTGCTTCAAAAATAAATTGAATTCCAAACCTACCGTTATAAGCTTTGGTTTGAAGAACGAATAATTCATGATAACCTGAGTTATCAAGATGGCCGACTTTGTCAGTACTGCGCATGCGCGATCTATCTTACATGTCATCCTCTACAACAAGCCGTATCCTGTGTGAATGAATAGCTATTCAATCGCTAGGATTTTGTATAGCGCATGCGTTGTGCCAGTAGTTCATTTGCTTTACTGAGGAATCAAAGCGGCTATCTGCGCATGCACGAACCAATGGGTGACGAAACAATGCGATAATTATATGCACGAAAATGCATTGTGATTGGAGACATAATTTTGTATTGAAGGCAGCATAAAAGGGGGTTTGGCTTTGATTACGTTTTTGCTAAAATAATATATATAGTTTTATAACGATTATAACGCTAGTTTTAAGGTCAAAGTAAGTAAGTTTTGATATTTGAATTGTGTAGATTCGTTTGTGATGATTTATTTATATGCAAAAATTGAAACTTTTGGAATCCTTTAAGAGCTTTCTGGGCTAACGCCGGTTTATAAAGCTCTTAACTACTGTGCTGTAAAGTACACTAACACCCATAAACTACCTATGTACCCCTAAACCGAGGTCCCCCCACATCGCCGCCACTCTATTCAAATTTTTTAACCCCTAATCTGCCGCTCCGTACACTGCCGCCAGCTACGTTATCCCTATGTACCCCTAATCTGCTGCCCCTAACATCGCCGACCACTATGTTATATGTATTAACCCCTAATCTGCCACCCCTGCTATCGCTGACACCTGCATATTATTATTAACCCCTAATCTGCCGCTCCGTACACCGCCGCAACCTACATTATACCTATGTACCCCTAATCTGCTGCCCCTAACACCGCCGACCCCTATATTATATTTATTAACCCCTAATCTGCCCCCCACAACATCGCCTCCACCTACCTACAATAATTAACCCCTAATCTGCCGACCGGATCTCACCGCTACTATAATAAATGTATTAACCCCTAAAGCTAAGTCTAACTCTAACCCTAACACCCCCCCTAAGTTAAATATAATTTAAATCTAACGAAATAAATTAACTATTATTAAATAAATTATTCCTATTTAAAGCTAAATACTTACCTGTAAAATAAACCCTAATATAGCTACAATATAAATTATAATTATATTGTAGCTATTTTAGGATTAATATTTATTTTACAGGCAACTTTGTAATTATATTAACCAGGTACAATAGCTATTAAATAGTTAATAACTATTTAATAGCTACTTAGTTAAAATAATTACAAAATTACCTGTAAAATAAATCCTAACCTAAGTTACAATTAAACCTAACACTACACTATCAATAAATTAATTAAATAAAATACCTACAATTATCTACAATTAAACCTAACACTACACTATCAATAAATTAATTAAATACAATACCTACAATTATCTACAATTAAACCTAACACTACACTATCAATAAATTAATTAAATACAATACCTACAAATAAATACAATGAAATAAACTAACAAGTACAAAAAATAAAAAAATATTTACAAACATTAGAAAAATAGTACAACAATTTTAAACTAATTACACCTACTCTAAGCCCCCTAATAAAATAACAAAGCCCCCCAAAATAAAAAAATGCCCTACCCTATTCTAAAATTAAAAAAGTTCAAAGCTCTTTTACCTTACCAGCCCTGAAAAGGACCCTTTGCTGGGCATGCCCCAAAGAATTCAGCTCTTTTGCCTGTAAAAAAAAAAAACATACAATACCCCCCCCCCCCCAACATTACAACCCACCACCCACATACCCCTAATCTAACCCAAACCCCCCTTAAATAAACCTAACACTAAGCCCCTGAAGATCTTCCTACCTTATCTTCACCACGCCGGGTTCACCGATCGATCCAGAAGAGCTCCTCCGATGTCTTGATCCAAGCCCAAGCGGTGTGGCTGAAGATGTCCATGATTCGACTGAAGTCTTCATCCAAGCGGAAGCTGAAGAGGTCCATGATCCGGCTGAAGTCTTCTATCAAGCGGCATCTTCAATCTTCTTTCTTCCGGATCCATGATTCTATCAGCCAATCGGAATTAAGGTAAGAAAATTCTGATTGGCTGATGGAATCAGCCAATCAGAATCAAGTTCAATCCGATTGGCTGATCCGATCAGCCAATCAGATTGAGCTCGCATTCTATTGGCTGTTCCGATCAGCGACGTTGTGGGGGGCAGATTAGGGGTTAATAAATATAATATAGGGGTCGGCGGTGTTAGGGGCAGCAGATTAGGGGTACATAGGGATAATGTAGATTGCGGCGGTGTACGGAGCGGCAGATTAGGGGTTAATAATAAAATGCAGGGGTCAGCGATAGCGGCGGCGGCAGAATAGGGGTTAATAAGTGTAAGGTTAGGGGTGTTTAGACTCGGGGTACATGTTAGGGTGTTAGGTGCAGACATAGGAAGTGTTTCCCCATAGTAAACAATGGGGCTGCGTTAGGAGCTGAACGCTGCTTTTTTGGGTTTTTTCAGCTCAAACTGCCCCATTGTTTCCTATGGGGGAATCGTGCACGAGCACGTTTTTGAAGCTGGCCGCGTCTGTAAGCACCGCTGGTATCGAGAGTTGCAGTTGCGGTAAATATGCTCTACGCTCCTTTTTTGGAGCCTAACGCAGCCCTTCTGTGAACTCTAAATACCAGCGGTATTTAAAAGGTGCGGCCAGAAAAAAGCATGCGTAGCTAACGCACCCCTTTGGCCGCAAATCTCTAAATCTAGTCGTATGTATGGTATCTTTTTTCTCTGGTGTTTTAATGTTATGTTAACTTGTATTAGTTTTAAAAGCTGCAGTTGAGTAGTAAAGGAAAGTGTAAGCAAAATATGAAGTCTCTGGTCTTGTAATAAAATTACACACATGACTATACAGCATCTCGCTATATAATTACACATTACACACATGACTATACAGCATCTCACTATATAATTACACACATGACTATACAGCATCTCACTATATAATTACACACTACACACATGACTATACAGCATCTCGCTATATAATTACACATTACACACATGACTATACAGCATCTCGCTATATCATTACACACGACTACAGCATCTCGCTATATAATTACACATTACACACATGACTTTACCGCATCTCGCTATATAATTACACATTACACACATGACTTTACCGCATCTTGCTATATAATTACACACATGAATATACAGCATCTCGCTATATCATTACACATTACACACATGACTATACAGCATCTCGCTATATAATTACACATTACACACATGACTACAGCATCTCACTATATAATTACACACTACACACATGACTATACAGCATCTCGCTATATAATTACACACATGAATATACAGCATCTCGCTATATAATTACACATTACACATGACTATACAGCATCTCACTATATAATTACACACATGACTATACAGCATCTCGCTATACAGGCAGTCCCCGGGTTACGTACAAGATAGGGACTTTAGGTTTGTTCTTAAGTTGAATTTGTATGTAATTTGGAACAGGCATTTTTTTTAGGTGAAACTCTAGCCAAACATTTTTTTTTTGTTTTGGATAGCATAGGATAAAGTTTCTTTTGCTATCTGTGCCCCTGTTTTCACATCCCTTTCTGTCCTTGTGACAATTGGATTTTCAGTATTTTGGATTATCCTGGAAAGAAGGATTGTCGATAAAGCTCTATTTTCTCTGTATGTAAGTACGAGTTGTACTTAAGTCGGATGTCTGTAACCCGAGGACTGCCTGTATAATTACACATTACACATGACTATACAGCATCTCACTATATCATTACACACATGACTATACAGCATCTCACTATATAATTACACATTACACACATGACTATACAACATCTCACTATATAATTACACATTACACACATGACTATACAGCATCTCACTATATAATTACACATTACACACATGACTATACAACATCTCACTATATAATTACACATTACACACATGACTATACAGCATCTCGCTAAATAATTATACATTACACACATGACTATACAACATCTCACTATATAATTACACATTACACACATGACTATACAGCATCTCGCTAAATAATTATACATTACACACATGACTATACAGCATCTCACTATATAATTACACATTACACACATGACTATACAGCTTCTCACTATATAACTACACATTACACACATGACTATACAGCATCCTGCTATATAATTACACATTACACACATGACTATACAGCATCTCGCTATATCATTACACACATGACTATACAGCATCTCACTATATAATTACACATTACACACATGACTATACAGCATCTCGCTATATCATTACACACATGACTATACAGCATCTCGCTATATCATTACACACATGACTATACAGCATCTCACTATATAATTACACACATGCCTATACAACATATCACTATATAATTACACATTACACACATGACTATACAGCATCTCGCTATATCATTACACACATGACTATACAGCATCTCGCTATATCATTACACACATGACTATACAGCATCTCACTATATAATTACACACATGACTATACAACATCTCACTATATAATTACACATTACACACATGACTATACAGCTTCTCACTATATAACTACACATTACACAAATGACTATACAGCATCCTGCTATATAATTACACATTACACACATGACTATACAGCATCTCACTATATAATTACACACATGACTATCAGGGCCGCCATCAGGGGGTGACAGGGGTGACTCCTGTCATGGGCCCAATGGGCCAGGGGGGCCCCATGAGGCAAGAACTAAAAAAAAAAAAAAAAAAAATTTTTTTTTTTTTTTTTTAAATTTTGTCAGCCACCAGTGGGTACTACAGCAGAGTGCTAATTGAGCATGGGAAATGTTATTACAAGGAGTAAAGTATTAGCACTAAACCACTATGCACAGTGTGAGACAGACTTGGCACTTTGTACAGTGTGTGCCTGAGTCAATTTTGAATTCACAGAATTATTTTTGTTTGCACATTTACAAATATGATTCTTTAAAAAGTGATCTCTTAATTTCTGCAACTTTTTCTATGAGTGTCTCTGCGATGGTGTGTGTATGTTTGTCTTTGTGTATTTTCTCTGGGTGCCTCTGTGAGGGTGAGTGTGTATGTCTGTGTTTTCTGTGGATGTCTCT
The DNA here is from genome assembly GCF_027579735.1 of Bombina bombina. Classification (NCBI taxonomy): domain Eukaryota; kingdom Metazoa; phylum Chordata; class Amphibia; order Anura; family Bombinatoridae; genus Bombina; species Bombina bombina. The sequence continues at coordinate 447,451,903 of NC_069505.1, read as the reverse complement.
GTGAGGGTGTGTGTGTGCATGTATGTATGTCTGTGTTTTCTGTGGATGTCTCTGTGAGGGTGTGTGTTTTCTTTGGGTGTCTCTGTGAGGGTGTGTGTATGTCTTTGTGTGTTTTCTGTGGATGTCTCAGTGAGGGTGTGTGTATGTATGTCTTTCTGTGTTTTATGTGGTTGTCTCTCTGTGTGTGTATGTCTTTGTGTGTTTTATGTGGGTGGGTGGGTGTGTGTGTGTGTATGTCTGTGTGTTTTCTGAGGCTGTCTCTGTCTGTTTCCTTTGGTGTACGTGCAAGTTTGTGTGTGTGTGTCCATTGTCTGTTCCTTTTTAGGACATTTTGACCTTACTACTGATTATTCACATCTTTCTACAGACTTTGAGACTAATGAGACCTTTCCGGAAGTCACCAATCCACCATTTAATCTTTAAATTATTGTTTAGGCAGTTCATGGCCCTTCCTTTCAGCCACTGCATGCTGTTGTCATCATTTAGTTGGCATCTTCCTTTACAAAAAGATAATCAGAACTCCATATTTTGTTTTCTAAATCTCCTTTTTTTTACAAAACTGTAGTTTACCTCATTACTTGTCAAGTCAATATAAACAAGTGCTGAGTGTCTGTTTGGGTGTCTGTGTCTGAGTGTGTTTCTTGGCGTGTCTGCTAGAGTGTCTATATGTGAATCCTTATGTGTGAGTGTGTGTTTCAGTGTATGAGTGTGTCTGTGTTTGTGTATGTTACTACCTTTACAACATTTCCAAGCTTAAATAGACACTTAAGAATTAGGTGCATATACGTTTTAGTCACTTGGTCAAAAATTGCACATGTCAAACGAGGGGGGGGGGGGGCCCTGATCAATGGTTAAGTCAGGGGCCCCAAAATTTCTAGTGGCGGCCCTGATGACTATACAACATCTCACTATATAATTTCACACATGACTATACAGCATCTCGCTATATCATTACACACATGACTATACAGCATCTCGCTATATCATTACACACATGACTATACAACATCTCACTATATAATTACACACATGACTATACAGCATCTCGCTATATCATTACACACATGACTATACAGCATCTCACTATATAATTACACACATGACTATACAACATCTCACTATATAATTACACATTACACACAAGACTATACAACATCTCACTATATAATTACACATTACACACAAGACTATACAACATCTCACTATATAATTACACATTACACACATGACTATACAGCATCTCACTATATAATTGCACACATGACTATACAACATCTCACTATATAATTACACATTACACACAAGACTATACAACATCTCACTATATAATTACACATTACACACAAGACTATACAACATCTTACTATATAATTACACACTAATCTATATTTCAGAATGAATAACTTTTAAATTATAATGTATCTTAAATAGAAACTATCTTTAGATAAATTTTTCCTCAAAAAGCATTTTATAAAAGAAAAAAAAAAATATTTTTATCCACCCTGCTAAATACGCACGCACACAATACAGAACATATTTTGCTAGGTACAGTATCTAATAATCATAATGTATATAGTATCTCAGACACACTTGTTCTTCTTGTGGTTTCCTGTGTCATCTCACTTCTGCTACAAGAACAGTCTGTCACACATTCTGGGGTACTAAATGTTTTCTTTTGGTCCACAGAGCAAGCGCCTGGGGGCGCTTAACAAGTTCAAGGCTAAGACCCGCTCCATCCTCCTGGCCACTGATGTTGCGAGCCGTGGTCTTGATATTCCACATGTGGATGTTGTCATAAACCTTGACATTCCCACACACTCTAAGGTAGGAATAAGTGCTTGGCATGGTAGATAATGGAGGTAACTTGTACCCTCTGACTCACTGTATGTTTGTTTAATACTTGATATTCCATCTTCATAAGAGAAACGCACAAAATGATGATATTGTTTCAGTTAGTGACATGAGAGAGAGAGAAAAGAGCTATGAGGTTGTAGGGAACATGTGTGTCCCATGGAGTAATGTGTCACCACAATGGGACTAAAAATTAACATTGTGTCTGGTTATAAGTCACAGATTATGCCCTTAAAACATGTGACAGATGGCTCCACTTGCTCCTTGTAAACACACTGTAATATGTGGCCCCTTGTATTCAGTGTATGTCAGTGAAGGGCCAGGGGAAAGGGAACTTAGGTTCTGTGTATGGGCAAATATTTGGGAGATTCATGTGATTTCTGGTTTCTTGCAGGATTACATACACCGAGTGGGCAGGACAGCTCGGGCTGGGAGGTCTGGGAAAGCCATCACATTTGTGACACAGTAAGTTACGTGTGGTTAGAGTTGTCTGTCTCTGGTGTGCCCCAGTGAGAACTAAAGCTGCCATATGTTCTGTAGTTAGGGTGGTGTTGGTACTGTGCACTGAACAAAGCTGCGTTTATTAGAAAGCTACAAAGATGCCCTTAGTCTGCAAGTTGGATTCTAACCCGTTATCACTTTTTGAGTGAATTTCTGTCGATGGTTGCTAGATCTTCTTTAAGTGACATTCTAGTTAACTCACTCCACTTGGAGCTTATCTCTGTGTGTGTCTTCTCTATTCTAAGGTATGACGTTGAGCTGTTCCAGAGAATCGAGCACCTGATTGGGAAGAAGCTTCCAGACTTCCCTACACAAGAGGAGGAAGTGATGATGCTGAATGAACGAGTATCTGAGGCACAGAGATTTGCCCGCATTGTAAGTTCCCTTCTGCATTTGCTCTTACACAACGTAATTAAACTTTGTGTCTACAGTAAAATGGCTCCCTATTCCAACCAGCTACAGAAACTTGTAGAAGATGACTACCACTCTACCAAAATGTAAACATTTGGTTTCTGAGTCAAGAAACATAAATAACTGAGCTTCATATGGTTCAATTGTTCTTACTGCCTGTAATTATTTTGTGAGGATCTGTGGCTCTTGATATACAGCAGAAAGTTATCTTCTGTGACAGGCACAATTGGGCTAAAAGAGGCTGCTCCCAGGTGGTGACTTGCTAAAGAACAAGTTACTGAGTCGTTGTTTGTTCCTGGTTCAGACCCTCTCTTGCTGTAAACATGTTGGGGGGTTACCAGTGGTTGTCAAACAGGCCACAGTTTATAGTTATCACATGAGCACAAACACCTGAGTGCAGCCCAGACAGGTGACCCACAGCTGAAATGTGCCTGGTTTAACACGTTTCCAACAACAGCTTCCTTTGCTGCCAGCCTGCATAGATAAATACAATAATCATACGTGGTCTGTATCCTGTGCTTCTTTATTGTACCTTTTTTTTTTTTTTAGGAGTTACGAGAACATGGAGAGAAGAGAAAGCGTCCACGGGAGGAGGAGGCCGAGGACACAGAAGCCTCTTTAGGAGTTAGAAAGAAAGTATCTGGAGGCAAATTCAAAAAGAAGGTTCACTGACAAAACATGTAAATATCTTTTGAAAATGGCATGTGATCTTTGCCTTAGTGCCCAAGAACATCTAGGCCATGAACTGAGCAAACATACTACAGCCTCCACATGTGTCTTAGGTTGTGTGTGACGGTGGGAACAGCACAAATTATTGTGAACGTGCTACATCCTCTGATTAAGACAATAGCTTTACCTATGAACTGCATCATACCGTCACATGAACGTTATCTTCCAGGTTCTCTTTTGTGATCCATCAGCGGGCACCTGTCTATGCGCTCTTGTCTCAGCCCGCAATTGTATGTTCTATCTTCCTTTTGCTATTTAAGTTTCCTGGTAACAGTCAATAAAAATGTTCTACCTTTCTTAATTATGATTTTATATTTCTTGACCCATTAAGCAGATTTTCAGGTTTGACATTTTACTTATAATATGTTTTCTAAAACATCACTAAGTGCAAAATCGTGTATTTAGAGTGCAAGGCCACTTTACTTACACTAATAGGTGCTGGGTGTATAGCAAGAGGTATTAGCAGGAGGTAAGGTCAGTAGGTGCTGGGTGTATAGGAAGAGGTATTAGCAGGAGGTAAGGTCAGTAGGTGCTGGGTGTATAGGAAGAGGTATTAGCAGCAGGTAAGGTCAGTAGGTGCTGGGTGTATAGGAAGAGGTATTAGCAGCAGGTAAGGTCAGTAGGTGCTGGGTGTATAGGAAGAGGTATTAGCAGCAGGTAAGGTCAGTAGGTGCTGGGTGTATAGGAAGAGGTATTAGCAGGAGGTAAGGTCAGTAGGTGCTGGGTGTATAGGAAGAGGTATTAGCAGCAGGTAAGGTCAGTAGGTGTGGGGTGTATAGGAAGAGGTATTAGCTGCAGGTAAGGTCAGTAGGTACTGTGTGTATAGGAAGTGGTATTAGCAGTAGGTAAGGTCAGTAGGTGCTGGGTGTATAGGAAGAGGTATTAGCAGTAGGTAAGGTCAGTAGGTGCTGGGTGTATAGGAAGAGGTATTAGCAGCAGGTAAGGTCAGTAGGTGCTGTGTGTATAGGAAGAGGTATTAGCAGTAGGTGCTGGGTGTATAGGAAGAGGTATTAGCATCAGGTAAGGTCAGTAGGGTGCTGGGTGTATAGGAAGAGGTATTAGCAGTAGGTGCTGGGTGTATAGGAAGAGGTATTAGCATCAGGTAAGGTCAGTAGGGTGCTGGGTGTATAGGAAGAGGTATTAGCAGCAGGTAAGATCAGTAGGTGCTGGGTGTATAGGAAGAGGTATTAGCAGCAGGTAAGATCAGTAGGGTGCTGGGTGTATAGAAAGAGGTATTAGCAGGTAAGGTCAGTGGGGTGCTGGGTGTATAGGAAGAGATATTGGCAGCAGGTAAGGTCAATAGACTGCTGGGTGTATAGGAAGAGGTATTAGCATCAGGTAAGGTCAGTAGGGTGCTGGGTGTATAGGAAAAGGTATTAGCAGCGGGTAAGGTTAGTAGGGTGCTGGGTGTATAGGAAGAGTTATTAGCAGCAGGTAAGGTTAGTAGGTGCTGGGTGTATAGGAATATGTATTAGTAGGTAAGGTCAGTAGGTGCTGGGTGTATAGGAAGAGGTATTAGCAGTAGGTAAGGTCAGTAGGTGCTGGGTGTATAGGAAGAGGTATTAGCAGCAGGTAAGGTCAGTAGGTGCTGTGTGTATAGGAAGAGGTATTAGCAGTAGGTAAGGTCAGTAGGTGCTGGGTGTATAGGAAGAGGTATTAGCAGTAGGTAAGGTCAGTAGGTGCTGGGTGTATAGGAAGAGGTATTAGCAGCAGGTAAGGTCAGTAGGTGCTGTGTGTATAGGAAGAGGTATTAGCAGTAGGTAAGGTCAGTAGGTGCTGGGTGTATAGGAAGAGGTATTAGCAGCAGGTAAGGTCAGTAGGTGCTGGGTGTATAGGAAGAGGTATTAGCAGCAGGTAAGGTCAGTAGGCTGCTGGGTGTATAGGAAGAGGTATTAGCAGCATTTAAGGTCAGTAGGTGCTGGATGTATAGGAAGAGGTATTAGCAGCAGGTAAGGTCAGTAGGCTGCTGGGTGTATAGTAAGAGGTATTAGCAGCAGGTAAGGTCAGTAGGTGCTGGGTGTATAGGAAGAGGTATTAGCAGCAGGTAAGCTCAGTAGGGTACTGAATGTATTGGAAGAGGTATTAGCAGGAGGTAAGGTCAGTAGGTGCTGTGTGTATAGGAAGAGGTATTAGCAGGTAATGTCAGTAGGTGATGGGTGTATAGGAAGAGGTATTAGCTGCAGGTAAGTTCAGTAGGTGCTGGGTGTATAGGAAGAGGTATTAGCAGGTAAGATCAGTAGGCGCTGGGTGTATAGGAAGAGGTATTAGCAGCAGGTAAGTTCAGTAGGGTACTGGGTGTATAGGAAGAGGTATTAGCAGCAGTTAAGGTCAGTAGGTGCTGTGTGTATAGGAAGAGGTATTAGCAGTAGGTAAGGTCAGTAGGGTGCTGGGTGTATAGGAAGAGGTATTAGCAGCAGGTAAGGTCAGTAGGGTGCTGGGTGTATAGGAAGATGTATTAGCAGCAGGTAAGGTCAGTAGTGTGCTGCGTGTATAGGAAGAGGTATTAGCATCAGGTAAGGTCAGTAGGGTGCTGGGTGTATAGGAAGAGGTATTAGCAGGTAAGGTCAGTGGGGTGCTGGGTGTATAGGAAGAGGTATTAGCAGCAGGTAAGTTCAGTAGGGTACTGGGTGTATAGGAAGAGGTATTAGCAGCAGTTAAGGTCAGTAGGTGCTGTGTGTATAGGAAGAGGTATTAGCAGTAGGTAAGGTCAGTAGGGTGCTGGGTGTATAGGAAGAGGTATTAGCAGCAGGTAAGGTCAGTAGGGTGCTGGGTGTATAGGAAGATGTATTAGCAGCAGGTAAGGTCAGTAGTGTGCTGCGTGTATAGGAAGAGGTATTAGCATCAGGTAAGGTCAGTAGGGTGCTGGGTGTATAGGAAGAGGTATTAGCAGGTAAGGTCAGTGGGGTGCTGGGTGTATAGGAAGAGATATTGGCAGCAGGTAAGGTCAATAGACTGCTGGGTGTATAGGAAGAGGTATTGGCATCAGGTAAGGTCAGTAGGGTGCTGGGTGTATAGGAAGAGGTATTAGCAGCAGGTAAGGTTAGTAGGTGCTGGGTGTATAGGAAGAGGTATTAGCAGTAGGTAAGGTCAGTAGGTGCTGGGTGTATAGGAAGAGGTATTAGCAGTAGGTAAGTCATGAGGCAGATAGAGGGAAGTAAAACCATTTGCACCATTGACAGCAGGTGTTACACTCACACACGAGGCAGAGGGAAGAAAAACCATTTGCACCAGTGACAGCAGATGTTACACTCACATATGAGGCAGATAGAGGGAAGTAAAACCATTTGCACCAGTGACAGCAGGTGTTACACTCATACACGAGGCAGATAGAGGGAAGTAAAGTCATTTGCACCAGTGACAGCAGGTGTTACACTCACGCACGAGGCAGATACAGGGAAATAAAACCATTTGCACCAGTGACAGCAGGTGTAACACTCACGCACTAAGCAGATACAGGGAAGTAAAACCATTTGCACCAGTGACAGCAGGTGTTACACTTACACACGAGGCAGATACAGGGAAGTAAAACCATTTGCACCAGTGACAGCAGGTGTTACACTCACACACGAGGCAGATAGAGGGAAGTAAAACCATTTGCACCAGTGACAGCAGGTGTTACACTCACACACGAGGCAGATAGAGGGAAGTAAAACCATTTGCACCAGTGACAGCAGGTGTTACACTCACACACGAGGCAGATAGAGGGAAGTAAAACCATTTGCACCAGTGACAGCAGGTGTTACACTGACACACAAGGCAGATAGAGGGAAGTAAAACCATTTGCACCAGTGACAGCAGGTGTTACACTCACACACGAGGCAGATACAGGGAAGTAAAACCATTTGCACCAGTGACAGCAGGTGTTACACTCATACACGAGGCAGATACAGGGAAGTAAAACCATTTGCACCAGTGACAGCAGGTGTTACACTCACACACGAGGCAGATACAGGGAAGTAAAACCATTTGCACCAGTGACAGCAGGTGTTACACTCACGCACGAGGCAGATACAGGGAAGTAAAACCATTTGCACCAGTGACAGCAGGTGTTACACTCACACAAGAGGCAGATAGAGGGAAGTAAAACAATTTGCACCAGTGACAGCAGGTGTTACACTCACACACGAGGCAGATACAGGGAAGTAAAACCATTTGCACCAGTGACAGCAGGTGTTACACTCACACACGAGGCAGATACAGGGAAGTAAAACCATTTGCACCAGTGACAGCAGGTGTTACACTCATACACGAGGCAGATAGAGGGAAGTAAAACCATTTGCACCAGTGACAGCAGGTGTTACACTCACGCACGAGGCAGATACAGGGAAGTAAAACCATTTGCACCAGTGACAGCAGGTGTTACACTCACGCACGAGGCAGATACAGGGAAGTAAAACCATTTGCACCAGTGACAGCAGGTGTTACACTCACACACGAGGCAGATACAGGGAAGTAAAACCATTTGCACCAGTGACAGCAGGTGTTACACTCACGCACGAGGCAGATACAGGGAAGTAAAACCATTTGCACCAGTGACAGCAGGTGTTACACTCACACAAGAGGCAGATAGAGGGAAGTAAAACAATTTGCACCAGTGACAGCAGGTGTTACACTCACACACGAGGCAGATAGAGGGAAGTAAAACCATTTGCACCAGTGACAGCAGGTGTTACACTCATACATGAGGCAGATAGAGGGAAGTAAAGTCATTTGCACCAGTGACAGCAGGTGTTACACTCACGCACGAGGCAGATACAGGGAAATAAAACCATTTGCACCAGTGACAGCAGGTGTTACACTTACACACGAGGCAGATAGAGGGAAGTAAAACCATTTGCACCAGTGACAGCAGGTGTTACACTCACACACGAGGCAGATACAGGGAAGTAAAACCATTTGCACCAGTGACAGCAGGTGTTACACTCACACACGAGGCAGATATAGGGAAGTAAAACCATTTGCTCCAGTGACAGCAGGTGTTACACTCACGCACGAGGCAGATAGAGGGAAGTAAAACCATTTGCACCAGTGACAGCAGGTGTTACACTCACACACGAGGCAGATAGAGGGAAGTAAAACCATTTGCACCAGTGACAGCAGGTGTTACACTCACGCACGAGGCAGATACAGGGAAATAAAACCATTTGCACCAGTGACAGCAGGTGTTACACTCACACACAAGGCAGATACAGGGAAATAAAACCATTTGCACCAGTGACAGCAGGTGTTACACTCACGCACGAGGCAGATACAGGGAAATAAAACCATTTGCACCAGTGACAGCAGGTGTTACACTCACGCACGAGGAAGATACAGGGCATTAAAACCATTTGCACCAGTGACAGCAGGTGTTACACACGAGGCAGATACAGGGAAGTAAACCATTTGCACCAGTGACAGCAGGTGTTACACTCACACAAGAGGCAGATAGAGGGAAGTAAAACCATTTGCACCAGTGACAGCAGGTGTTACACTCACACACAAGGCAAATACAGGGAAGTAAAACCATTTCCATCAGTGACAGCAGGTGTTACACTCGCACACGAGGCAGATACAGGGAAGTAAAACCATTTGCACCAGTGACAGCAGGTGTTACACTCACACACGAGGCAGATAGAGGGAAGTAAAACCATTTGCACCAGTGACAGCAGGTGTTACACTCACACACGAGGCAGATAGAGGGAAGTAAAACCATTTGCACCAGTGACAGCAGGTGTTACACTCACACACGAGGCAGATAGAGGGAAGTAAAACCATTTGCACCAGTGACAGCAGGTGTTACACTGACACACAAGGCAGATAGAGGGAAGTAAAACCATTTGCACCAGTGACAGCAGGTGTTACACTCACACACGAGGCAGATACAGGGAAGTAAAACCATTTGCACCAGTGACAGCAGGTGTTACACTCATACACGAGGCAGATACAGGGAAGTAAAACCATTTGCACCAGTGACAGCAGGTGTTACACTCACACACGAGGCAGATACAGGGAAGTAAAACCATTTGCACCAGTGACAGCAGGTGTTACACTCACGCACGAGGCAGATACAGGGAAGTAAAACCATTTGCACCAGTGACAGCAGGTGTTACACTCACACAAGAGGCAGATAGAGGGAAGTAAAACAATTTGCACCAGTGACAGCAGGTGTTACACTCACACACGAGGCAGATACAGGGAAGTAAAACCATTTGCACCAGTGACAGCAGGTGTTACACTCACGCACGAGGCAGATACAGGGAAGTAAAACCATTTGCACCAGTGACAGCAGGTGTTACACTCACGCACGAGGCAGATACAGGGAAGTAAAACCATTTGCACCAGTGACAGCAGGTGTTACACTCACACACGAGGCAGATACAGGGAAGTAAAACCATTTGCACCAGTGACAGCAGGTGTTACACTCACGCACGAGGCAGATACAGGGAAGTAAAACCATTTGCACCAGTGACAGCAGGTGTTACACTCACACAAGAGGCAGATAGAGGGAAGTAAAACAATTTGCACCAGTGACAGCAGGTGTTACACTCACACACGAGGCAGATAGAGGGAAGTAAAACCATTTGCACCAGTGACAGCAGGTGTTACACTGACACACGAGGCAGATAGAGGGAAGTAAAACCATTTGCACCAGTGACAGCAGGTGTTACACTCACACACGAGGCAGATACAGGGAAATAAAACCATTTGCACCAGTGACAGCAGGTGTTACACTCATACACGAGGCAGATAGAGGGAAGTAAAACCATTTGCACCAGTGACAGCAGGTGTTACACTCACACACGAGGCAGATACAGGGAAGTAAAACCATTTGCACCAGTGACAGCAGGTGTTACACTGACACACGAGGCAGATAGAGGGAAGTAAAACCATTTGCACCAGTGACAGCAGGTTTTACACTCACACACGAGGCAGATACGGGGATGTAAAACCATTTGCACCAGTGACAGCAGGTGTTACACTCACACACGAGGCAGATACGGGGATGTAAAACCATTTGCACCAGTGACAGCAGGTGTTACACTCACACACGAGGAAGATACAGGGAAGTAAAACCATTTGCACCAGTGACAGCAGGTGTTACACTCACACACAAGGCAGATACAGGGAAGTAAAGCCATTTGCACCAGTGACAGCAGGTGTTACACTCACACACGAGACAGATAGAGGGAAGTAAAACCATTTGCACCAGTAACAGCAGGTTTTACACTCACACACGAGGCAGATACGGGGAAGTAAAACCATTTGAACCAGTGACAGCAGGTGTTACATTCATTAACTAGGCAGATACAGGGAAGTAGAACCATTTGCACCAGTGACAGCAGGTGTTACACTGATGCACGAGGCAGATACAGGGAAGTAAAACCATTTCCACCAGTGACAGCAGGTGTTACACTCATGCACGAGGCAGCTAGAGGGAAGTAAAACCATTTGCACCAGTGACAGCAGGTGTTACACTCACGCACGAGGCAGATACAGGGAAGTAAACCATTTGCACCAGTGACAGCAGGTGTTACGCTCACACACGAGGCAGATAGAGGGAAGTAAAACCATTTGCACCAGTGACAGCAGGTGTTACACTCACACACGAGGCAGATACAGGGAAGTAAAACAATTTGCTTCAGTGACAGCAGGTGTTACACTCATGCACGAGGCAGATAGAGGGAAGTAAAACCATTTGCACCAATGACAGCAGGTGTTACACTCACACACGAGGCAGATAGAGGGAAGTAAACCATTTGCACCAGTGACAGCAGGTGTTACACTCGCACACGAGGCAGATACAGGGAAGTAAAACCATTTGCACCAGTGACAGCAGGTGTTACACACGAGGCAGATACAGGGAAGTAAACCATTTGCACCAGTTACAGCAGGTTTTACACTCGCACACGAGGCAGATAGAGGGAAGTAAAACCATTTGCACCAGTGACAGCAGGTGTTACACTCACACACGAGGCAGATACAGGGAAGTAAAACCATTTGCACCAGTGACAGCAGGTGTTACACTGACACACAAGGCAGATAGAGGGAAGTAAAACCATTTGCACCAGTGACAGCAGGTGTTACACTCACACACGAGGCAGATACAGGGAAGTAAAACCATTTGCACCAGTGACAGCAGGTGTTACACTCACACACGAGGCAGATAGAGGGAAGTAAAACCATTTGCACCAGTGACAGCAGGTGTTACACTCACGCACGAGGCAGATACAGGGAAGTAAAACCATTTGCACCAGTGACAGCAGGTGTTACACTGACACACGAGGCAGATAGAGGGAAGTAAAACCATTTGCACCAGTGACAGCAGGTGTTACACTCACACACGAGGCAGATAGAGGGAAGTAAAGTCATTTGCACCAGTGACAGCAGGTGTTACACTCACGCACGAGGCAGATACAGGGAAATAAAACCATTTGCACCAGTGACAGCAGGTGTTACACTCACACAAGAGGCAGATAGAGGGAAGTAAAACCATTTGCACCAGTGACAGCAGGTGTTACACTCACACACGAGGCAGATAGAGGGAAGTAAAACCATTTGCACCAGTGACAGCAGGTGTTACACTCACACACGAGGCAGATAGAGGGAAGTAAAACCATTTGCACCAGTGACAGCAGATGTTACACTCATACACGAGGCAGATACAGGGAAGTAAAACCATTTGCACCAGTGACAGCAGGTGTTATACTCACACACGAGGCAGATACAGGGAAGTAAAACCATTTGCACCAGTGACAGCAGGTGTTACACTGACACACGAGGCAGATAGAGGGAAGTAAAACCATTTGCACCAGTGACAGCAAGTGTTACACTCACACACGAGGAAGATACAGGGAAGTAAAACCATTTGCACCAGTGACAGCAGGTGTTACACTCACGCACGAGGCAGATAGAGGGAAGTAAAACCATTTGCATCAGTGACAGCAGGTGTTACACTCACGCACGAGGCAGATACTGGGAAGTAAAGCCATTTGCACCAGTGACAGCAGGTGTTACACTCACACACGAGGCAGCTAGAGGGAAGTAAAACCATTTGCACCAGTGACAGCAGGTGTTACACTCACGCACGAGGCAGATACAGGGAAGTAAAACCATTTCCACCAGTGACAGCAGGTGTTACACTCATGCACGAGGCAGCTAGAGGGAAGTAAAACCATTTGCACCAGTGACAGCAGGTGTTACACTCATGCACGAAGCAGATACAGGGAAGTAAACCATTTGCACCAGTGACAGCAGGTGTTACACTCACACACGAGGCAGATACAGGGAAGTAAAACCATTTGCACCAGTGACAGCAGGTGTTACACTCACACACGAGGCAGATAGAGGGAAGTAAAACAATTTGCTTCAGTGACAGCAGGTGTTACACTCATGCACGAGGCAGATAGAGGGAAGTAAAACCATTTGCACCAGTGACAGCAGGTGTTACACCCACACACGAGGCAGATACAGGGAAGTAAACCATTTGCACCAGTGACAGCAGGTGTTACACTCACACACGAGGCAGATACAGGGAAGTAAAACCATTTGCACCAGTGACAGCAGGTGTTACACTCACACACGAGGCAGATAGAGGGAAGTAAACCATTTGCACCAGTGACAGCAGGTGTTACACTCATGCACGAGGCAGATAAAGGGAAGTAAAACCATTTGCACCAGTGACAGCAGGTGTTACACTCACACACGAGGCAGATAGAGGGAAGTAAACCATTTGCACCAGTGACAGCAGGTGTTACACTCACACACGAGGCAGATACAGGGAAGTAAAACCATTTGCACCAGTGACAGCAGGTGTTACACTCACACACGAGGCAGATAGAGGGAAGTAAAACCATTTGCACCAGTGACAGCAGGTGTTACACTCACACACGAGGCAGATAAAGGGAAGTAAAACCATTTGCACCAGTGACAGCAGGTGTTACACTCACACAAGAGGCAGATAGAGGGAAGTAAAACCATTTGCACCAGTGACAGCAGGTGTTACACTCACACACGAGACAGATAGAGGGAAGTAAAACCATTTGCACCAGTAACAGCAGGTTTTACACTCACACACGAGGCAGATACTGGGAAGTAAAACCATTTGAACCAGTGACAGCAGGTGTTACATTCATTAACTAGGCAGATACAGGGAAGTAGAACCATTTGCACCAGTGACAGCAGGTGTTACACTCATGCACGAGGCAGCTAGAGGGAAGTAAAACCATTTGCACCAGTGACAGCAGGTGTTACACTCACGCACGAGGCAGATACAGGGAAGTAAACCATTTGCACCAGTGACAGCAGGTGTTACACTCACACACGAGGCAGATAGAGGGAAGTAAAACCATTTGCACCAGTGACAGCAGGTGTTACACTCACGCACGAGGCAGATAGAGGGAAGTAAAACCATTTGCACCAGTGACAGCAGATGTTACACTCACACACGAGGCAGATACAGGGAAGTAAAACAATTTGCTTCAGTGACAGCAGGTGTTACACTCATGCACGAGGCAGATAGAGGGAAGTAAAACCATTTGCACCAATGACAGCAGGTGTTACACTCACACACGAGGCAGATAGAGGGAAGTAAACCATTTGCACCAGTGACAGCAGGTGTTACACTCACACACGAGGCAGATACAGGGAAGTAAAACCATTTGCACCAGTGACAGCAGGTGTTACACACGAGGCAGATACAGGGAAGTAAACCATTTGCACCAGTGACAGCAGGTGTTACACTCACACACGAGGCAGATACAGGGAAGTAAAACCATTTGCACCAGTGACAGCAGGTGTTACACTCACACATGATGCAGATACAGGGAAGTAAAACCATTTGCACCAGTGACAGCAGGTGTTACACTCACACACGAGGCAGATACAGGGAAGTAAAACCATTTGCACCAGTGACAGCAGGTGTTACACTCACACAAGAGGCAGATAGAGGGAAGTAAAACCATTTGCACCAGTGACAGCAGGTGTTACACTCACACACTAAGCAGATAGAGGGAAGTAAAACCATTTGCACCAGTAACAGCAGGTTTTACACTCACACACGAGGCAGATACGGGGAAGTAAAACCATTTGAACCAGTGACAGCAGGTGTTACATTCATTAACTAGGCAGATACAGGGAAGTAGAACCATTTGCACCAGTGACAGCAGGTGTTACACTGATGCACGAGGCAGATACAGGGAAGTAAAACCATTTCCACCAGTGACAGCAGGTGTTACACTCATGCACGAGGAAGCTAGAGGGAAGTAAAACCATTTGCACCAGTGACAGCAGGTGTTACACTCACGCACGAGGCAGATACAGGGAAGTAAACCATTTGCACCAGTGACAGCAGGTGTTACACTCACGCACGAGGCAGATACAGGGAAGTAAAACCATTTGCACCAGTGACAGCAGGTGTTACACTCACACACGAGGCAGATAGAGGGAAGTAAAACCATTTGCACCAGTGACAGCAGGTGTTACACTCACACAAGAGGCAGATAGAGGGAAGTAAAACCATTTGCACCAGTGACAGCAGGTGTTACACTCACACACGAGGCAGATAGAGGGAAGTAAAACCATTTGCACCAGTGACAGCAGGTGTTACACTTACACACGAGGCAGATAGAGGGAAGTAAAACCATTTGCACCAGTGACAGCAGGTGTTACACTCACACACGAGGCAGATACAGGGAAGTAAAACCATTTGCACCAGTGACAGCAGGTGTTACACTCATGCACGAGGCAGATAGAGGGAAGTAAAACCATTTGCACCAATGACAGCAAGTGTTACACTCACACACGAGGCAGATACTGGGAAGTAAAACCATTTGCACCAGTGACAGCAGGTGTTACACTCATGCACGAGGCAGATAGAGGGAAGTAAAACCATTTGCACCAGTGACAGCAGGTGTTACACTCATGCACGAGGCAGATAGAGGGAAGTAAAACCATTTGCACCAATGACAGCAGGTGTTACACTCACACACGAGGCAGATACAGGGAAGTAAAACCATTTGCACCAGTGACAGCAGGTGTTACACTCATGCACGAGGCAGATAGAGGGAAGTAAAACCATTTGCACCAATGACAGCAGGTGTTACACTCACACACGAGGCAGATACAGGGAAGTAAAACCATTTGCACCAGTGACAACAGGTGTTACACTGACACACGAGGCAGATAGAGGGAAGTAAAACCATTTGCACCAGTGACAGCAGGTGTTACACTCACACACGAGGCAGATACAGGGAAGTAAAACCATTTGCACCAGTGACAACAGGTGTTACACTGACACACGAGGCAGATAGAGGGAAGTAAAACCATTTGCACCAGTGACAGCAGGTGTTACACTCACACACAAGGAAGATACAGGGAAGTAAAACCATTTGCACCAGTGACAGCAGGTGTTACTCTCACGCACGAGGCAGATAGAGGGAAGTAAAACCATTTGCATCAGTGACAGCAGGTGTTACACTCACGCACGAGGCAGATACTGGGAAGTAAAGCCATTTGCACCAGTGACAGCAGGTGTTACACTCACACACGAGGCAGCTAGAGGGAAGTAAAACTATTTGCACCAGTGACAGCAGGTGTAACACTCACGCACGAAGCAGATACAGGGAAGTAAAACCATTTGCACCAGTGACAGCAGGTGTTACACTCATGCACGAGGCAGCTAGAGGGAAGTAAAACTATTTGCACCAGTGACAGCAGGTGTTACACTCACTCATGATGCAGATACAGGGAAGTAAAACCATTTGCACCAGTGACAGCAGGTGTTACACTCACGCACGAGGCAGATACTGGGAAGTAAAGCCATTTGCACCAGTGACAGCAGGTGTTACACTCACACACGAGGCAGATACAGGGAAGTAAAACAATTTGCTTCAGTGACAGCAGGTGTTACACTCATGCACGAGGCAGATAGAGGGAAGTAAAACCATTTGCACCAGTGACAGCAGGTGTTACACTGATGCACGAGGCAGATACAGGGAAGTAAAACCATTTCCACCAGTGACAGCAGGTGTTACACTCATGCACGAGGCAGCTAGAGGGAAGTAAAACCATTTGCACCAGTGACAGCAGGTGTTACACTCACACACGAGGCAGATACAGGGAAGTAAAACAATTTGCTTCAGTGACAGCAGGTGTTACACTCATGCACGAGGCAGATAGAGGGAAGTAAAACCATTTGCACCAATGACAGCAGGTGTTACACTCACACACGAGGCAGATAGAGGGAAGTAAACCATTTGCACCAGTGACAGCAGGTGTTACACTCGCACACGAGGCAGATACAGGGAAGTAAAACCATTTGCACCAGTGACAGCAGGTTTTACACTCGCACACGAGGCAGATACAGGGAAGTAAACCATTTGCACCAGTTACAGCAGGTTTTACACTCGCACACGAGGCAGATAGAGGGAAGTAAAACCATTTGCACCACTGACAGCAGGTGTTACACTCACACATGATGCAGATACAGGGAAGTAAAACCATTTGCACCAGTGACAGCAGGTGTTACACTCACACACGAGGCAGATAAAGGGAAGTAAAACCATTTGCACCAGTGACAGCAGGTGTTACACTGACACACAAGGCAGATAGAGGGAAGTAAAACCATTTGCACCAGTGACAGCAGGTGTTACACTCACACACGAGGCAGATACAGGGAAGTAAAACCATTTGCACCAGTGACAGCAG
This sequence comes from Bombina bombina, assembly GCF_027579735.1. NCBI lineage: Eukaryota > Metazoa > Chordata > Amphibia > Anura > Bombinatoridae > Bombina > Bombina bombina. Next base: position 447,434,725 of record NC_069505.1, on the reverse strand, counting down.
GTGTTACACTCACACACGAGGCAGATAAAGGGAAGTAAAACCATTTGCACCAGTGACAGCAGGTGTTACACTCACGCACGAGGCAGATACAGGGAAGTAAAACCATTTGCACCAGTGACAGCAGGTGTTACACTCACACAAGAGGCAGATACAGGGAAGTAAAACCATTTGCACCAGTGACAGCAGGTGTTACACTCACACAAGAGGCAGATAGAGGGAAGTAAAACCATTTGCAGCAGTGACATCAGGTGTAACACTCACACACGAGGCAGATAGAGGGAAGTAAAACCATTTGCACCAGTGACAGCAGGTGTTACACTCACACGTGATACAGATACAGGGAAGTAAAACCATTTGCACCACTGACAGCAGGTGTTACACTTACACACGAGGCAGATACAGGGAAGTAAAACCATTAGCACCAGTGACAGCAGGTGTTACACTCACTCATGATGCAGATACAGGGAAGTAAAACCATTTGCACCACTGACAGCAGGTGTTACACTCACACACGAGGCAGATAGAGGGAAGTAAAACCATTTGCACCACTGACAGCAGGTGTTACACTCACACATGATGCAGATACAGGGAAGTAAAACCATTTGCACCACTGACAGCAGGTGTAACACTCACACACGAGGCAGATAAAGGGAAGTAGAACCATTTGCACCAGTGACAGCAGGTGTTACACTCACGCACGAGGCAGATGCAGGGAAGTAAAACCATTTGCACCAGTGACAGCAGGTGTTACACTCACACATGATGCAGATACAGGGAAGTAAAACCATTTGCACCAGTGACAGCAGGTGTTACACTCACACACGAGGCAGATAGAGGGAAGTAAAACCATTTGCACCAGTGACAGCAGGTGTTACACTCACACACGAGGCAGATGCAGGGAAGTAAAACCATTTGCACCAGTGACAGCAGGTGTTACGCTCATACACGAGGCAGATAGAGGGAAGTAAAACCATTTGCACCAGTGACAGCAGGTGTTACACTCACACACGAGGCAGATGCAGGGAAGTAAAACCATTTGCACCAGTGACAGCAGGTGTTACGCTCGCACACGAGGCAGATACAAGGAAGTAAAACCATTTGCACCAGTCACGCACGAGGCAGATACAGGGAAGTGAAACCATTTGTACCAGTGACAGCAGGTGTTACACTCACACACGAGGCAGCTACAGGGAAGTAAAGCCATTTGCACCAGTGACAGCAGGTGTTACACTCACACACGAGGCAGATACAGGGAAGTAAACCATTTGCACCAGTGACAGCAGGTGTTACACTCACACAAGAGGCAGATAGAGGGAAGTAAAACCATTTGCACCAGTGACAGCAGGTGTTACACTCACACACGAGGCAGATAGAGGGAAGTAAAACCATTTGCACCAGTGACAGCAGGTTTTACACTCACACACGAGGCAGATACGGGGAAGTAAAACCATTTGAACCAGTGACAGCAGGTGTTACATTCATTAACTAGGCAGATACAGGGAAGTAGAACCATTTGCACCAGTGACAGCAGGTGTTACACTGATGCACGAGGCAGATACAGGGAAGTAAAACCATTTCCACCAGTGACAGCAGGTGTTACACTCATGCACGAGGCAGCTAGAGGGAAGTACAACCATTTGCACCAGTGACAGCAGGTGTTACACTCACGCACGAGGCAGATACAGGGAAGTAAACCATTTGCACCAGTGACAGCAGGTGTTACACTCACACACGAGGCAGATAGAGGGAAGTAAAACCATTTGCACCAGTGACAGCAGGTGTTACACTCACACACGAGGCAGATACAGGGAAGTAAAACAATTTGCTTCAGTGACAGCAGGTGTTACACTCATGCACGAGGCAGATAGAAGGAAGTAAAACCATTTGCACCAGTGACAGCAGGTGTTACGCTCATACACGAGGCAGATAGAGGGAAGTAAAACCATTTGCACCAGTGACAGCAGGTGTTACACTCACACACGAGGCAGATGCAGGGAAGTAAAACCATTTGCACCAGTGACAGCAGGTGTTACGCTCGCACACGAGGCAGATACAAGGAAGTAAAACCATTTGCACCAGTCACGCACGAGGCAGATACAGGGAAGTGAAACCATTTGTACCAGTGACAGCAGGTGTTACACTCACACACGAGGCAGCTACAGGGAAGTAAAGCCATTTGCACCAGTGACAGCAGGTGTTACACTCACACACGAGGCAGATACAGGGAAGTAAACCATTTGCACCAGTGACAGCAGGTGTTACACTCACACAAGAGGCAGATAGAGGGAAGTAAAACCATTTGCACCAGTGACAGCAGGTGTTACACTCACACACGAGGCAGATAGAGGGAAGTAAAACCATTTGCACCAGTGACAGCAGGTTTTACACTCACACACGAGGCAGATACGGGGAAGTAAAACCATTTGAACCAGTGACAGCAGGTGTTACATTCATTAACTAGGCAGATACAGGGAAGTAGAACCATTTGCACCAGTGACAGCAGGTGTTACACTGATGCACGAGGCAGATACAGGGAAGTAAAACCATTTCCACCAGTGACAGCAGGTGTTACACTCATGCACGAGGCAGCTAGAGGGAAGTACAACCATTTGCACCAGTGACAGCAGGTGTTACACTCACGCACGAGGCAGATACAGGGAAGTAAACCATTTGCACCAGTGACAGCAGGTGTTACACTCACACACGAGGCAGATAGAGGGAAGTAAAACCATTTGCACCAGTGACAGCAGGTGTTACACTCACACACGAGGCAGATACAGGGAAGTAAAACAATTTGCTTCAGTGACAGCAGGTGTTACACTCATGCACGAGGCAGATAGAAGGAAGTAAAACCATTTGCACCAATGACAGCAGGTGTTACACTCACACACGAGGCAGATAGAGGGAAGTAAACCATTTGCACCAGTGACAGCAGGTGTTACACTCGCACACGAGGCAGATACAGGGAAGTAAAACCATTTGCACCAGTGACAGCAGGTGTTACACACGAGGCAGATACAGGGAAGTAAACCATTTGCACCAGTTACAGCAGGTTTTACACTCACACACGAGGCAGATAGAGGGAAGTAAACCATTTGCACCAGTGACAGCAGGTGTTACACTCACACACGAGGCAGATAGAGGGAAGTAAAACCATTTGCACCAGTGACAGCAGGTGTTACACTGACACACAAGGCAGATAGAGGGAAGTAAAACCATTTGCACCAGTGACAGCAGGTGTTACACTCACACAAGAGGCAGATAGAGGGAAGTAAAACCATTTGCACCAGTGACAGCAGGTGTTACACTTACACACGAGGCAGATAGAGGGAAGTAAAACCATTTGCACCAGTGACAGCAGGTGTTACACTCACACACGAGGCAGATACAGGGAAGTAAAACCATTTGCACCAGTGACAGCAGGTGTTACACTGACACACGAGGCAGATAGAGGGAAGTAAAACCATTTGCACCAGTGACAGCAAGTGTTACACTCACACACGAGGAAGATACAGGGAAGTAAAACCATTTGCACCAGTGACAGCAGGTGTTACACTCACGCACGAGGCAGATAGAGGGAAGTAAAACCATTTGCATCAGTGACAGCAGGTGTTACACTCACGCACGAGGCAGATACTGGGAAGTAAAGCCATTTGCACCAGTGACAGCAGGTGTTACACTCACACACGAGGCAGCTAGAGGGAAGTAAAACTATTTGCACCAGTGACAGCAGGTGTAACACTCACGCACGAAGCAGATACAGGGAAGTAAAACCATTTGCACCAGTGACAGCAGGTGTTACACTCATGCACGAGGCAGCTAGAGGGAAGTAAAACCATTTGCACCAGTGACAGCAGGTGTTACACTCATGCACGAAGCAGATACAGGGAAGTAAACCATTTGCACCAGTGACAGCAGGTGTTACACTCACACACGAGGCAGATAGAGGGAAGTAAAACCATTTGCACCAGTGACAGCAGGTGTTACACTCACACACGAGGCAGATACAGGGAAGTAAAACAATTTGCTTCAGTGACAGCAGGTGTTACACTCATGCACGAGACAGATAGAGGGAAGTAAAACCATTTGCACCAGTGACAGCAGGTGTTACACTCATACACGAGGCAGATAGAGGGAAGTAAAACCATTTGCACCAGTGACAGCAGGTGTTACACTCATACACGAGGCAGATAGAGGGAAGTAAAACCATTTGCACCAGTGACAGCAGGTGTTACACTCATACACGAGGCAGATAGAGGGAAGTAAAACCATTTGCACCAGTGACAGCAGGTGTTACACTTACACACAAGGCAGATAGAGGGAAGTAAAACCATTTGCACCAGTGACAGCAGATGTTACACTCATACACGAGGCAGATACAGGGAAATAAAACCATTTGCACCAGTGACAGCAGGTGTTACACTCACACACGAGGCAGATACAGGGAAGTAAAACCATTTGCACCAGTGACAGCAGGTGTTACACTCACACACGAGGCAGATACAGGGAAGTAAAACCATTTGCACCAGTGACAGCAGGTGTTACACTCACACACGAGGCAGATAGAGGGAAGTAAAACAATTTGCTTCAGTGACAGCAGGTGTTACACTCATGCACGAGGCAGATAGAGGGAAGTAAAACCATTTGCACCAGTGACAGCAGGTGTTACACTCACACACGAGGCAGATAGAGGGAAGTAAACCATTTGCACCAGTGACAGCAGGTGTAACACTCACACACGAGGCAGATAGAGGGAAGTAAAACCATTTGCACCAGTGACAGCAGGTGTTACACTCACACACGAGGCAGATACAGGGAAGTAAAACCATTTGCACCAGTGACAGCAGGTGTTACACTCACACACGAGGCAGATACAGGGAAGTAAAACCATTTGCACCAGTGACAGCAGGTGTTACACTCACACACGAGGCAGATAAAGGGAAGTAAAACCATTTGCACCAGTGACAGCAGGTGTTACACTCACGCACGAGGCAGATACAGGGAAGTAAAACCATTTGTACCAGTGACAGCAGGTGTTACACTCATACACAAGGCAGATACTGGGAAGTAAAGGCATTTGCACCAGTGACAGCAGGTGTTACACTCACACACGAGGCAGATACAGGGAAGTAAAACCATTTGCACCAGTGACAGCAGGTGTTACACTCACACACGAGGCAGATACAGGGAAGTAAAACCATTTGCACCACTGACAGCAGATGTTACACTCACACACGAGGCAGATACAGGGAAGTAAAACCATTTGCAGCAGTGACATCAGGTGTAACACTCACACACGAGGCAGATAGAGGGAAGTAAAACCATTTGCACCAGTGACAGCAGGTGTTACACTCACTCATGATGCAGATACAGGGAAGTAAAACCATTTGCACCACTGACAGCAGGTGTTACACTCACACACGAGGCAGATAGAGGGAAGTAAAACCATTTGCACCACTGACAGCAGGTGTTACACTCACACATGATGCAGATACAGGGAAGTAAAACCATTTGCACCACTGACAGCAGGTGTAACACTCACACACGAGGCAGATAGAGGGAAGTAGAACCATTTGCACCAGTGACAGCAGGTGTTACACTCACGCACGAGGCAGATGCAGGGAAGTAAAACCATTTGCACCAGTGACAGCAGGTGTTACACTCACACATGATGCAGATACAGGGAAGTAAAACCATTTGCACCACTGACAGCAGGTGTAACACTCATACACGAGGCAGATAGAGGGAAGTAAAACCATTTGCACCAGTGACAGCAGGTGTTACACTCACACACGAGGCAGATGCAGGGAAGTAAAACCATTTGCACCAGTGACAGCAGGTGTTACACTCACACACGAGGCAGATAGAGGGAAGTAAAACCATTTGCACCAGTGACAGCAGGTGTTACACTCATACACGAGGCAGATAGAGGGAAGTAAAACCATTTGCACCAGTGACAGCAGGTGTTACACTCACACACGAGGCAGATGCAGGGAAGTAAAACCATTTGCACCAGTGACAGCAGGTGTTACGCTCGCACACGAGGCAGATACAAGGAAGTAAAACCATTTGCACCAGTCACGCACGAGGCAGATACAGGGAAGTGAAACCATTTGTACCAGTGACAGCAGGTGTTACACTCACACACGAGGCAGCTACAGGGAAGTAAAGCCATTTGCACCAGTGACAGCAGGTGTTACACTCACACACGAGGCAGATACAGGGAAGTAAAACCATTTGCACCAGTGACAGCAGGTGTAACACTCACGCACGAGGCAGATAGAGGGAAGTAAAACCATTTGCACCAGTAACAGCAGGTTTTACACTCACACACGAGGCAGATAGAGGGAAGTAAAACCATTTGCACCAGTAACAGCAGGTTTTACACTCACACACGAGGCAGATACGGGGATGTAAAACCATTTGCACCAGTGACAGCAGGTGTTACACTCATGCACAAGGCAGCTAGAGGGAAGTAAAACTATTTGCACCAGTGACAGCAGGTGTAACACTCACGCACGAAGCAGATACAGGGAAGTAAAACCATTTGCACCAGTGACAGCAGGTGTTACACTCATGCACGAGGCAGATACAGGGAAGTAAAACCATTTCCACCAGTGACAGCAGGTGTTACACTCACGCACGAGGCAGATACAGGGAAGTGAAACCATTTGTACCAGTGACAGCAGGTGTTACACTCACACACGAGGCAGATACAGGGAAGTAAAACCATTTGCACCAGTGACAGCAGGTGTTACACTCACACACGAGGCAGATACAGGGAAGTAAAACCATTTGCACCAGTGACAGCAGGTGTTAAACTCGTGCACGAGGCAGCTAGAGGGAAGTAAAACCTTTTGCACCAGTGACAGCAGGTGTAACACTCACGCACGAGGCAGATAGAGGGAAGTAAAACCATTGGCACCAGTGACAGCAGGTGTAACACTCACGCACGAGGCAGATAGAGGGAAGTAAAACCATTTGCACCAGTGACAGCAGGTGTTACACTCACGCACGAGGCAGATACAGGGAAGTAAAACCATTTGCACCAGTGACAGCAGGTGTTACACTTACACACAAGGCAGATAGAGGGAAGTAAAGCAATTTGTTCCAGTGACAGCAGGTGTTACACTCACGCACGAGGCAGATACAGGGAAGTAAAACCATTTGCACCAGTGACAGCAGGTGTTACACTCACGCACGAGGCAGATAGAGGGAAGTAAAGTCATTTGCACCAGTGACAGCAGGTGTTACACTCACACACGAGGCAGATAGAGGGAAGTAAAGTCATTTGCACCAGTGACAGCAGGTGTTACACTCACACACGAGGCAGATACAGGGAAGTAAAACCATTTGCAGCAGTGACAGCAGGTGTTACACTCACGCACGAGACAGATACAGGAAAGTAAAACCATTTGCAGCAGTGACAACAGGTGTTACACTCACGCACAAGGCAGGAGGACACACTGCTGTTATTGGATGCCAGCAGTGATTTCAGTTAAGGATGAGCATTTGGAAGGATCTTCTACTGGACCTGTCACAGCTGGTCAGGTAGGGGACATAACTGTTCTGGCGCAGCTCCTACAATGTATTTCACCTGCTAGGATTGACAGGGGGCTGTAAGTCAGACACTGAGGAGTAGCAGGAGGGGTGAGGGGGTGTCCCGGGGCAGAGAGTTCAGGGGGGACCTGGAGGCAATGTCGTATCTTATTCACAGAGTACTGGAGCTGGTACGGGGCTTCATAGGCCATCCAATGTCAGGGATGCTGTGGACCGGTGGCGCAGTAGGTCTCGATCCCTGGCAAGCAGTTGCAGGTGAGGACTACGGGACAGGTAACCTACTTGGGGGAGGCTGGATCATGCGTCTTCCCGGAGGCAGAGGCACGGCAGGTCGCCGCCTAAGCTGCCAAGTTCCCTGAAACGATCTAGTGGTGGTGAGAAGGGGAGAGTTCATAGGAGGTCTGAGACAAGGGAGATGGCATCGGAGGCCTCACGGAGGGATGTGGATGCGATGAGCCAGGGAACGGCAACGAGGCCTACAGGTGAGGAGGCGGGTGTGGGGCAGCAGATTGGAGGGAGTTCTGAAATGAGTGATGTTCTGCTGAAAGGGTTGAAGGATTTAGTAGCTCAGTTAGAGGAGCAGAAAGTAATTGTACCTGGGGCTGTCGTTGTTGGTTCCCCTGCTGCCGCGGGAACTTGGGTGCAGCCGGCTGCTATTGCTGGGAATGCAACTGGGGGGTTCTGGTGTCTCCCAGAGCAGAGCAGGTGGCCACGCCAAATTGGGGTGTGCAGGGGGCTGCAGGACAGGGGGACAAGAGCGGGGCTGTAGTTAAGGTCGCAGAGAATGCTTATAGGAGACCCTGTTTGTGTTCCATTGGTCAGCTTGGTATTCACCTGGCGGCTGATGTGAAGGAAAAAATCTGGAATCGTGAATTTTTAGTGATCTTCTCTTTGCTTCCTACAGATCAGCTGTTGGAAGTAAAAGAGGATCTTATGTCAGATCAGGAAAAAAGGAGGAGGAAGAAAGGAAGAAATGTTTTTGTATATTGGCTAGTGTCATAGGGGAAAAGTCTCCAGAGCAGGGGTCCTCTCTTTTTTGTACTTTGATGAAGTAGCTGGAGCTCATCACACCTACGGGGGCATGGCATGGTGCTGCTATGACGAGCAATTTCATCAAAGGTTAGCAGTTCCTTCAGAGATGCGATGGGACGACTGTGACATGGGCATATGGTGCCTTTGGTGGCCATGGTGAGATATGCTTCCTTTGACATGGATTTGATGCGAGAGGCTGGCCCAGGTGCCTTGTTATTGAATGTAGACATTGAGCCTGTTTTCGCTTGCTGCCGGTACATCCTAAGTGTCACTACCTGCTGGGGTGTCATTTTAATGAAGCATTCTTTGTTGATTTGTGTTAGCCGATGGGGTGCTCGATATCCTGTTCTTACTTCGAGATGTTCAGCTGCTTTATTGATTGGGTAATTCGGATGCGATCAGGTATGTGGGCTTTTGATGGATACCTTTGATCTGGTGGCCAGGGATTTTGGGATTCCTGTGGCCGCTGACAAAACGGAAGGCCCGGTTACCACACTGAGTTTCCTTGGTATCCAAATAGATACGTGGCAATGTAATGTCGTTTGCCAGAAGATAAACTTGCGGACCTGAAACTGTACATAACTAAGGCTTTGGGGGCAGTTAAATTGCGGTTTTGGGACCTTCAGTCGTTGTTGGGGAAATTAAACTTTGCTTGTTGGATCATTCCGATCAGCAGGGTTTTCTGTAGAAGACTGTCATTGGCAACGGCGAGGGTTCAGGCAGCCCACCACAGGATCAGGCTCTCTAGGGAGCATAAAGATGATTTGAGGGTGTGGTTGGAGTTCCTGCGGGACTTCAATGGTTGGGCTCTAATGCAAGGGGTGGGGGTGTCAAATGCTGACATTGATTCATTCACTGATGCATCCGGGGCTCATGGATTTGGGGCCTATTTTGGGGGCAAATGGTGTGTTGGAGTGTGGCCCCGTGAGTGGGCAGATGCAGGCCTTAAGGGGAACTTGGTATTCCTAGAGATTTTTCCGCTAGTGGTGGTTTTGAAGGTCTGGGCTGGGTGGTTGCAAGATAAGTAAGTCATATTTAATTCCAATAATATGGGAGTGGTGTGTGCAGTGAACCAGTTGTCAGCCAATTCATTGTCAGTGATTAGATTGTTGAGGCTCCTTGTGTTGGAGTGCTTGAGGAATAATGTAATGTTTAAGGCTCTGAATGTCCCTGGGAAATGTAATAATGTGGCTGATGCTCTTTCCCGTTTCCAGTGGGAGCGTTTTCGTACAGTTGCCCCCCGGGAGCGGAGGCTTCAGGAACTGCTTGTCCGGAGGAGTTGTGAAAACTGGAGCTGTGGATATGATAGGAATGGTGAAGGAGGCTTTAGCCCGGCTACTTGGAAGGCATACTTG
>NC_069505.1:447374778-447419778 GCF_027579735.1 Bombina bombina | reverse complement strand
CATAGACGTGGGAGGCTTCCCACCAGCCTACAAAAAGGTTGGCATAGGAGGGGGCAAACTTGGCCCCCATAGCCGTCCCACGCCTCTGGATATAGAAACCCCCCCCAAACATAAAGAAATTATGAGTCAAAAGAGATTCCTCTGCTGTCAACAAAAAAATATTTGATATCCTTAGTGTAGTTAGAAAAATTATTAAGAAAGAAAGATATAGCTTCTAATCCCGGGTGGTATGGGACAGATGTATACAGGAATGTAACATCTATTGTCATAAAGTGGTATGTCTCCTGCCATGTAAAATCATTCATTTGATCTAATACCTGTGTTGAATCATGTATATAGCTCATCAGTTCTCCAACCAATGGCTGTAGATATGTATCCGCCAATTCGGATAGGGGTTCAAGCAATGATGCCACCCCCGATATGATGGGTCGACCAGGTGGGTTTTTACTGTCCTTGTGAAATTTGGGGACAAAATAAAAAATTGGTGTGAGAGGTGTAGAGGGTAATAGGGTGTCATACAATGACTCCTTAAATGCTCCTGCTTGTTTACCTAATTCAAGGACATCATCCAATTTAGCCTGAAATGTTTGGGTGGGATTGAAAGTGAGTTTGGTATACACTTCTTCAACATTAAGTTGTCTATGGGCTTCTGTAATGTAATACTCTTAGTCCATTATTACTATGTTTCCCCTTTATCAGATTCCTTTATTACAATTTGTCTGTTATTCCCCAATGTTTTTAAAGCTGTATGTTGATCTCGTGTGAGATTCTGCTTATATTTGTTTTTATTTTTAATTGCCCCCTCATTTGACACAGTTTCTGACAGTGTATTCAATTTATGTTCAATAGTACGTTGAAACACATCAATACTTTTACTTCTGCTATTTACAGGGTAGAATTCACTTTTTTTCATGCTAGGTCTAAATGAGGGAATGGCTTCCGTTACTTCTTGTGATGTATTATCATTCAACATACTAGTTAAATCCAATATTGACCATTGTTCATCAAAGGGGAGCTTGTCCCTGTTAGTGGGGTAATATGTCTGGGGTATGTCAGGTTTGACCAATTCAGCATTGCCACCCTGAAAGGGATTCTTAAGGGTTAATTTCCTAACAAACTTATTAACATCGTGGACTGTGCTGAATAGGTCAAAATGTGCTGTAGGTGCAAAGCCTAAACCTAAACCTAAGACTTCTATTTCTTTTGTTGTAAGATCATATTTTGAAAGATTTACTACATTTTTAATATATTTCTTTACTTGATTGCGTGTTTGATACCTGACCCCTCCACCTCTTTTGTTTGTTTCTCCCTCTGCTGCCCCTTCTTGTTTTTTTCTTTTGGGTTTTGTCCCTGTACGCTATTCGTTTTTTGACACACTATGACATCAGATTCAGACTAAATTATAAATCCAATCATATCATTTATCTGCTCACCTGCAGGGGGTGCCAAATACAATATGTTGGTAAAACTAAGCGCCTTTTGAAAGATAGGGCCTTAGTGCACATAAAGGATATTGAAGATCCTGATACCCTTACACCGGTATCGAAACATTTTAAGTTTACACATTCAGTAGATGCATCATTATTGTCCATTCAGGCAATTGACCAAGTCCACCTCATAAGAGAGGAGGGGGCAGGATATATAGATTGGATTATAAGGAGGCCCAGTGGATCTTTTTATTGAACACCAGAACCCCTTTAGGGTTAAACAAAGAATTTATTTAGGCTAGATAATGTATTTTATATAAAGTACAAGTAAGTAGGGCTTATATGGATATTCTACCCCTCTAAAACTTCGCCTTAGTATGCTAGTCATAGTAACCTCTGATAATTATCTTAAGTTTCAGTAAACTACTAAGTATGCTTTTCTGTTTTTAATGGTATTCAATTGCATTCCTAAATTATAAGACATGAAGGGGTTAAGTGTTTTTAAATTGAGTAATTACAGGTGTTGTATCCTTTAAATAGGGTCCCAGTAATGGCTAAAACTGGTGGAGCCACACGAAACATGTCTGCACTTGCCATTCTGTGACCCAGGAATGTCATTTTTGAGCTACGGCTCACTCTGTTTTTAGATGTATCCCAAATAAATAGTGGTTTTACGTTACCCCTGCTGCGTATCTGTCTGTTTTCTGGTGTGGTGGGAAGCCCGAAGGTGTTTGTTTGTTCTAGTAAGTAGTTGAGTGGCAGTGTGAGGCGTCGCTGCAGTCAGAGACCGGTCTGGAGAGCAACAGCAAGGCAGCAAGCATTAAGGTAAGCCTAAGCTAGGGTTGGTAACTTTTTTTTCCAGAAAATACTGATAGCCCTGTTGTGCGCCTCCTGGAAAGGGCACTGCAAACTCGGCAGTGACAGCAGTGTTTGTGACAGAGGGAAAACATCATGCATCGCTTCTGTTTAGGTTGTTGTTCCTCTCAACCGCTTATCTCCCGGTACTGCTAAAGTGACGGTGTGTGGATAGCGGGTGGCCACCGTTGCCTACTAGATCACATTCACAGCAGCTGTTACCGGTGTGCACTATGAGTAATGGGGGCCCATGCCACTGTGTTTATTAGACTGTTACCATGTAATAGGTGCAGAGCATTGTTATGCACTTTTCCATTTACTTTTATATGGGCTGTTGGCATGTGTGATGGTAACTGTGTACCATGGTTGTCGATGGCGCTTCTAAGCAAACCTGCAGAAGTATGTCATTTTCATATGTTGATCAATTAAACATATGCATTATATACAGTTGCAAGAAAAAGTATGTGAACCCTTTGGAATGATATGGATTTTTGCACAAATTGGTCATAAAATGTGATCTGATCATCATCTAAGTCACAACAATAGACAATCACAGTCTGCTTAAACTAATAACACACAAAGAATGAAATGTTGCCATGTTTTTATTGAACACACCATGTAAACATTCACAGTGCAGGTGGAAAAAGTATGTGAACCCCTAGACTAATGACTTCTCCAAGAGCTAATTGGAGTGAGATGTCAGCCAACTGGAGTCCAATCAATGAGATGAGATTGGAGGTGTTGGTTACAGCTGCCCTGCCCTATAAAAAACACACCAGTTCTGGGTTTGCTTTTTACAAGAAGCATTGCCTGATGTGAATGATGACTCGCACAAAAGAGCTCTCTGAAGACCTATGATTAAGAAGTGTTAACTTGCATAAAGCTGGAAAGGGTTATAAAATTATCTCCAAAAGCCTTGCTGTTCATCAGTCCACGGTAAGACAAATTGTCTATAAAAGGAGAAAGTTCAGCACTGCTGCTACTCTCCCTAGAAGTGGCCGTCCTGTAAAGATGACTGCAAGAGCACAGCGCAGACTGCTCAATGAGGTGAAGAAGAATCCTAGAGTGTCAGCTAAAGACTTACAAAAGTCACTGGCAAATGCTAACATCCCTGAATCTAAAACACTAAACAAGAATGGATTTCATGGGAGGATACCACAGAGGAAGCCACTGCTGTCCAAACAAAACATTGCTGCACGTTTACAGTTTGCACAAGAGCATCTGTGTACCAGCTGAAGCTCAACAGAAGATGGGTGTTGCAACAGGACAATGACCCAAAGCATAGAAGTAAATCAACAACAGAATGGCTTAAACAGAATAAAATACGCCTTCTGAAGTGGCCCAGTCAGAGTCCTGACCTCAACCTGATTTAGATGCTGTGGCATGACCTCAAGAAAGCGATTCACACCAGACATCCCAAGAATATTGCTGAACTGAAACAGTTCTGTAAAGAGGAATGGTCAAGAATTACTCCTGACCATTGTGCACGTCTGATCTGCAACTACCGGAAAAGTTTGGTTGAAGTTATTGCTGCCAAAGGAGGTTCAACCAGTTATTAAATCCATGGGTTCACATACTTTTTCCACCTGCACTGTGAATGTTTACATGGTGTGTTCAATAAAAACATGGCAACATTTCATTCTTTGTGCGTTATTAGTTTAAGCAGACTGTGATTGTCTATTGTTGTGACTTAGATGATGATCAGATCACATTTTATGACCAATTTGTGCAGAAATCCATATCATTCCGAAGGGTTCACATACTTTTTCTTGCAACTGTATACTCTTAAAAATACTATTGTCCTAAAATCTATTTGACGTTTTTAATCACAGTTAAAGCCATTTTGCACATTGGTGTTTTCTTGCTGCTACATTAGAATTTTATCTCAGAAATCGTTCTAGTGATCAATTGTTGTGGAAACTCCATTTTGTCAAACATCTGGTTGTAGCTTGTCAGTATATTTATGAAAATCTTAGTAGTGCTATCCAAATAATATATATAAGTTTATGGCAGGGTTATAAACACAATACAAAGAAATAGAAACCCTTATCAACCATGCACCTACTAGACCATACAATTAATATAAATATCTGAATTATTTTATTTAGTTAATATCCATAAACATATTGAACTATATTTGCAGTAAAAGGAAACTAAATAAAAGTTTATATGCGTTAAAACCAACTCTTAAGATATGCTATCCTTCTTACAAAACCCAGAAAAATATACCTTCACAATTCAGCCTTTTATTTATTTAACACAATGGGACTAAAAACCTTTAACATCCAAGCAATACAATTCTAAACAGTGTTTATAAAACAATAGGATAATATATATATTCTGCTATTTAACTGCAATTTATCCTAATACAAAATTAACTGACAATATCAGAAACTTGCATAGATGAGTTACTTGGTCAATCAGACGCAGATTTAAACAATATATATATAGGCTGTGAAATGCTAACTAAAACACACTGTTTCTTTAAATCTATTAAATACAAATTGACTATGCATATAACTTATCTTACAAAACCTTGAATACGTTACCAAAGTAAAAAGCAGTCGATATCCAATATTTCTTGGTAGGAATTATTTTACCTCAGATCACCAATAAGTGTATATCGCAATCAATGAGAAGGGTAGATTAGCTTTGCTCAAGTAAAGTGGTATCTCACACCATGCGGGAACCAGTTACAAGTTTTAGCTTCAGCAGAAAATCTGTCCCTTTCTCTCCATTGCATTCACTTTTTATTTGGTTTTCCCATCACTGGTAAATTGTGGGTGGCCCTGCGGGAGCTGACCTTCCCATTGGTTATCTGGGAAGTCTAAATCGGATTGGCCCTTGGAAATTTCATTTTTAACAACCAGAGAGAACCTTCTGGCTGTAGTTCTCGCAACATAACACCAGGTGGCAGCAGACGTACAAACAAACAAATACAACAAGACCATCTCTAACATTTTTAAGCAAGTTAAAAAAAAAATTTCTTTCATAAAATGGTTATTTAATCAGATCACACTCTCTGCATTAATCATATATAACCCCAATTACAGATGGTTAATATTAGGTTATTTTTTCTGATTATTCTGATACCAAATATGTTATATTATTAATATTTTATTTTATTTAGGTAATTTAATACTGCTAATTATTAGTTTAAAATGCATTACAATGTTATCGGTATCCTGGCATTTATATGTGAATAATAGCTTATTTTTAATTCAGTATTGTACTGTATTCCAAGTGAATCCTGTCTATGTAGATCTGAAATAAAAATAAATGTTAATAATCACTTCTCTTCAGGTCCATAAACATCTATTCATGTTCTTAAACACACAGAGGCTAAGATATTCATGCTTTCAAAACATACACATACATATACACACATATATACATATATATATATATATATATATATATATATATATATATATATACATCTCATATCCATTAAAATATATACAGTTGTTTTGAAATCATAATGTAAGTCATGGGCCTTCACTGTATTATCCTAACATTCTAACTTTTCAGTAACTTCAGTTGCCAGACTTTTTGTCTCATACTCACCACATGGGGTCAATCCACGAGTAGTTGTAAAAGTCTTAATGCAGCATATTTCCTGTTTAGCTAGTAGTGCAGATGTGTATTTGATGTTTAAGGATGATTAACACCTATGTGTATAAAAGCGGTTTCTCTATGATTTTGATCAGTTCCAAGATGGGTATTTCAGACATTTCGTCTCCATATATTTTGTGTGGTGTTACCTATCTGACAATCTATCCTCTTAATTTGCCTTTTATGACTCATCCTGTTCTCTTTCAAAATTACTTCCCCCAACATTCCTCTAAGTGACTGTTCTGAAATTTGGCAGGCCAAATGTTCCATTGTCTCCCCCTGTGTGTTCAGCATAATTTTACATAATGAATGTGGGAGATCTCTTAGGAACAAACCTTTGTCTACAGACCATGTTCATATCCACAGATCTATTAAATAAAGACAAATATACCTCTATATATTATTTAATAATATTTCAAATACCTTGACATAAATCCCCCTTTCCAATTCAAAAACATGTAGGACACATGTATCTGAATTGGATCAAAGTTAGTGGTATTTGGTGAGGATGTTGACCGTACATCTCCTAGACAGTCTCTTATGTAGAAAGTTTGTTATTTTGAGCCTTCATGTTTATCAGTTGGGCACCTTTAAACTACAGTATGTCTTTAGTTCATTTGGGGATGTGACACTTCATTCTCCCTCTATGACTTGTAGTTGGGATCTGGGATGACACGCTCGCAATTGATTGATATGGACCCATTTATCTATGAAACCTTCATTTTTGGGGATCCGTATTTTATAGGCCACTGGAGATATTTTGTCAGTAATGACAAAAGGACCTTTCCATGAGGGAAGAAATTTCTTCTCCCTAACCTGATCTCTTCCAAAGTTATAAAGATAAACTTTATCATTTATTTCATATTCCTTTTTGGATGTTTTGAGATCATAATAGGTTTTAGTGGCAGTTGCGGCTCTTTCTAAATTCCTTTGAGCAAATGCAAAGGCATGTTGCAGGTGTCTCCTTAGGTTTTCCACATATTGATGTGTATTGGCAGCGTTTATCAAATTTTGGTCTGATGTACGGTACAGCAGATGCTGAGGTAGAACCATTCTTCTACCAGTCATCAGTTCAAAAGGTGACATCTTGGTAGCACTACTTGGAGTTGCTCTTAATGCCATTAAGACTAGAGGTAGTTTTACATCCCAGTCTTTACCTGTCTCACTCACAAACTTTTTGAGGATTTTAACAATGGACTGGTTGTAACGCTCTACACCACCACTTGAGGCAGCTCTATAAGCAATATGGAGCTTTCTTTTAACCCCTAGTATTTTCCACATTTTTGTCATCACTTCGCTAGTGAAGTGGGTCCCCCGATCTGACTCGATTCTTTGGGGCAGACCAAATCTGGAAAATATATGGTTGATGAGCAATGCTGCACATGTTTCAGCACTATTGTTAGGTGCACTAATGCACTCTACCCATTTAGTGAACAGGCATGTCACTGTTAACATGTACTTGTTACCTCTTGATGACCTTGTTACCGGACCAATAAAATCAATTTGTATATCTGACCATGGCATTACCATCCCCCTTTTCTGCAATGGCGCTCTATGTGTTGGTGCAGTGGGTTGGAACTGTGGGCAGATTAAACACCCTTGACAGTAGGTTTGAACATCTTTCAACATGTGTGGCCAAAAAGCATAATCACGTAATATTTCATACGTGAGTTTGGCACCACGATGACCAGATGTGGGAGCATCATGGGCATGTTGAAGCATTAGACCTCTGAACTTGGTGGGTACTACCCACTGCTGGATGCCAGTTTTGGAGGTTCTAATTAACAAACCATCCTGTAATTTGAATTGTGATTTAGATTTTATTAAGATTCTCAGATCTTCTTTGCCAATACAATCATCTTTTGAGATGGGGTTGCTTTCAGGATCTTCTATGTGTTTATAGAAGATGCCTACAATGGGGTCTTCTTTTTGACTAGTGATCAGGTCCTCACTAGGAGAATCCTGACTCCATTGTACCAAGTTAGGCTCACTCTGTTGTTTTGCCTGGTTTCTGGTAATGGCTTCTACCTGAATTGCACCCATTAAGTGGTCAATATTAAGGAGTTCTCCAGTTATGGCTCCTTGTTTGGCTAATGAATCCGCAAGGTCATTGCCTTCCTTATCAGGACCTAGAACTCTGGAATGACCCTTGGTCTTTTTCCAGTGTATGGTTAAATCATTGGATACTACCAGATTATCAATCTCGCAGAACAACTTGCCATGCTTGACTGGTTTGTTATTGCTTTTCTGCATGCCATTTCTTTTCCAAGTTGGCAGGTATTCAACAAAACTGTCACGCACATAATTTGAGTCAGTTATGATCACAAATTCATGAATACCATGTTCAATAGCCATTTCAATGGTTTTGAAAACAGCAGTTAGTTCTGCAACTTGACTGGATCTTGGCCCAATGTTGAAACCTACAGATATATTTGAGACTCCATTTGTCCAAGTTATACCAATGCCAGCGACTAATCTGCGCTCACTATCAATAGTGGCGTGGTAAGAACAACCATCAACATACACCCAAGGTAATGTTTGACAATGGTCCTCATTGTATATTTTATATGGGGAAAGCAATTGTTCCTCCAGAAAATCATCTTCTGATAATTCTTCCCCAGGATCTCTAGCAGTACAGTCGTGGAGCTCAGCAAGCCCTTGTGCGACTGGATTCTTTTTATTCTGTTTGTAGCGAATTTCTAAGGGCCAGCCTTGTAAGGAAAGAGTCCACGCTGTTATGCGGCTATTAGACAGATTCCCATCTCTTATTCTCTCACTTTGCAAATATAGCAAAGGCTGGTGGGCCGTTTCTACAATAATTTTCTCGCCCTGTATATAGCTGCGGAAATTTTGTAGAGCCCATACAGTAGATAAGAGGGCTTTTTCGCAATCGTTAAACTTTATTTCTACTGGGGATAGATTTTTGCTCGCATAAGCAATGGCTTTGTTCAAATTATCCTGCTTTTGGTATAACACAGCACTCATGCTTACATCTGTGTACCCTGTTTCTAAGAAGAAAGGTTTACCACCTTCAGGGTACGCTAAGCAAGGTGCTTGAGTGAGTTTTCTCTTCAGCTCTCTGATGGCTGTCTCTTGAGACTCACTCCAGTGCCATTTCACATCTTTCTTTAGAAGAAGTAGTAGTGGTTTAGCTAATTCCGCATAATTATCAATGAATTTGCGAGAATAATTTGTCATACCCAGGAATGATCTCAATTCCTTTAAGTTAGTTGGGTTTTTAGAATTCACTATAGCTTCCACCTTTTTCTTTTGGGGATTTAATCCTTCAGAGGTAACTTCATGTCCCAAGAAGTTTACACGAGTGCGGCACCATTGAGCTTTTTGCAGGGATAATTTGACACCTGCCCTTTTAAGTTGGCTGAGGACGTGTTTAAGTTCTGTGATGTGTTTTTCAAAGTCTGTGCTTTTGATTAAAACATCATCAACATAAGATAAGGTCCCCCTTTCCAGTGCGTCAGGCATAGCCTTATGCATGAATACAGCAAATTCATGTCCAGAATTTATGTATCCAAATGGAAGTCTCTGGAATGCATATTGGACCTTTTGGAAAGAGAATGCCAGCTTATATTGGTCCTCTTCATGTACCTTTATGGTCCAATATCCCTGTGCACAATCAATGGCAGTGAATATTTTGGATCCCTGCATTTGTGCTAGGCACTGGTCAATGTATGGTACAGGCCAGCCAGACATGTATACTCGTTTGTTTAGCTGTCTTAAGTCAGCACACAAACGCCATTGTCCATTGGGCTTAAGGACACCTAGAATAGGATTATTATAAGAGCTGTGCACCTGTCTGATAATACCTCTTTCTTCCAAATTCCTTATGATCTCTGCAAGAGAATCATATGAGGCTAAGGGAAGTCTGTATTGTTTGACAAATACAGGTGGCGCATTAGGATCTGTTTGTATTCTTGCAATGTGCAAGTCTGTAGTACCACAGT
Source organism: Bombina bombina (assembly GCF_027579735.1). NCBI lineage: Eukaryota > Metazoa > Chordata > Amphibia > Anura > Bombinatoridae > Bombina > Bombina bombina. The sequence continues at coordinate 447,409,919 of NC_069505.1, read as the reverse complement.
CATAAGAATCCTTAGCGAAAATATCCTTGTATTCCATTAGGAGTTCTCGCAGCTGTTGGCGTTCGTCATCGCTGGAACAGCCATTAGCTAAGGATATTTGCTCTTCGACTATTTGCTGAAATCCTGGAAATATTTCAGGCTGTCCTATTTCATAGGCTTCTTCCAATCTAGAGGTGAGGTCCCCTTGATTATAATTTACATTGCTCCCATGATTCTGGGTATTGGGGTAATCTTGCTGTTTGATTGGCTGATCAAACACTAGAGAGGCTTCTTCAATTTTACAGATGCCTTCCTCTGAGCTGAAGGGATAAATAGATTGAACATTAAATAGACCCTCTGGCATGGATGCAAAGGATTGTTCTATTAATTGTTCTTCAGTTAGGTATCCTTCAGGTATTAGCCCAATTACATTATTCTGGAATCCAAAAGTGTAATAACTTGATTCCAGTGCATATCCTATGGTAGTTCCCTTGGATAAGGTTATATCCTGTGGGGTCATGTTATGTACAATAATATGTATTGGAACAGTTCCAATATTCACCATAGGAGTGTAAGTCACTGTGACACCCAGATTTTGTATTCTATGGGAGAGGCAAATCAGTGTTTCAGAAGTTTTTAATTTCTGACCTCTCTTTACCTGTAAGGGTAAAAGAAATTTATCAGCCCCAGCAGGAATTATAACATCGCTAGATACCTGCATATTCACAGCATATGGCAATTGCTGGTTTGATTTCAGGGCTGCATTTTCATCATGAAATACTTCAGGGTCCCCCTTTAACCTGCTCCAGAGGCAAGAATTAATCAAATCTATTTGTATGGCATATCTATGTAAGATATCATTGCCAATGTATATTTGATTATTGGGAGTATTTAAAACTAAAAACAGGTGCTTCACTGACTTATTACCAATAGAGATAGATAATAAGCACTTAGCTGTGATGTTATAGCTTTCAGACCTGTCATCCAGGCCGTTGACGCAGTGGTCTTGGGGAGAAAGATATTTAATCACTTTAGGTTCAGCTATTTGCGTTAATAAACCTTCGCTTATATAGCTAGCTTCCTGTTTTAAGTTTATTTTAGCATACTCGGTTTTACCAAGGTCATGCACTTGTATAGGGATAAATAGATCCTCTTTAACTCTCTCAATCCCTGTGAGGTATTGAGTGTGGCCTCCCCCCTTAGGGATTTTATAATCCCCCTTGTGGAGTGATATGGTTAATACATCGCTATCTAGGGAAATATTCGCTATCTTTCCAGGCGATATTTTAAAAGTATTACCATCAGAGCCACTAAAAGGAGTCTGATCATCTATTTGCAGAATAGTGATTTCAGGTGTAGAGTTATTCCTGAAATGAATCTCCACAGCATCTGGTTTCTCTTCCACCACGTGACAGCTGTGTCGGGTGCGAGATATACCAGATTTTTCATAATTGATAGGCCGTTTAACTTGCGACCAAATTACATTATTTATGCAATCAATTATGGTGCTTAATCGTTTCAGGAGATCACTACCAATAATTAAACGATCAGTTGGCAGATCCACTATAATGACAGGGTGTCTTATGACCCTGTTCCCCAATTTAAATTTTAACCAGGCAGTACCGTAGACTTTTAGGGAGTCACCCCCAACACCTATTAGAGAACCGTCAAATTCTCTTATTTTGGGTTTGTGGGGTGTTAGCTCATTTAGCTGTGTGTAGTACCTGTGGGATAAGATAGTTGCCTGTGACCCAGTGTCAATTAATCCCCTGATAGGGTTGGAGACTGAATCTTGCAGCTCAACTAGTACATAATATCTTCCTGTAGTTTCTATCATTTCACACATAAAATTTGCATTCTTGTACATCTGTGGGCTTCGCCACGTTTTACCTGGATCCGCTGTGTCATTCGATGCAGAGGAAATTTCATACCTACCTGTTTCCCCTATGACAAGGTCAGCTGGGTTCTTGTGTACTGCATCTGTGGAAATAATGTTAAGAGAACACTGCAGAGGAAAAGTTTGGTTAATTTTTCCCGGCTGATGTCGCTCATTGTCACAGCTAATTTGTCCGTTTCCGGTCTGTGGGGAGATAACATGATTAGTATCATTGATATTTATTACTACATTTTGTATATCTCTCCCCTCCCCTTCAGGTGATACTGCAGTATTTATGACTGTGCCTGTGGTCCACTGCTGACCACTGGCTGTACCCCTAAAAAAGTATTGTTCGGTTGCTGAGCCGTAGATTTTTGACTCATATTAGCGATTTGTTCGCTCAACCGATTTAATTGGGTAAACAGCATATCTACCTGATTGTACAAGTTACCTCTACCCCTGGGCCTATCTCTTGGTGCCCCATTGTACTGATTCCTGGACCATTGGGTTCCCTCAGAATCAGGGCCACTATTTCTATTCTGGCGTGGTTGCCCCTGGGGTTCAGCTTGTTCAGCATTAGTACTTTGGGGAGCATTATATACCTGGGGTGTCTGGTTACCCTGAGAATATCTTCGCCGTCTATTGTATCTACCCTTGCGCGGATACCAATTATTCGGTGAGTATTCTCTTTGTGAGTAATTATTCACCTGATTATGTCCCCCACTTTGGTTATAGTCTCCCTGCGCCTCAACCTGTGTAGGGGGAGGGGCAGAATTAAACCTCTGTGGAGATGGCCTGTTTTGACTGGCCACCTCTGCATAAGTCCTCTTGTTGGACTCCAAATTGAGGGGGCTAGGTGACACCCTAGTTTCTGCCACAATTTTGGGTTTTGACTCCTTTTTAACCCCCTGCTCACTGGACTGCTGAATAGAGTATAACTTCGTACTCTCTTTGATCAGCCATTCCAATGAGCAGTCCTCATCAAAATCTCTAGCTAAGTTGATTTTGATGGGTGTAGGCAATGCTTCAAAAAATAAATTTACAAATTCTGAGCCATCAAATCTGGGATTATCTTCAGCCATACTGTACGCATTTTTCAATACAGAAAGGAATTCGACTGGACTCTGATTCGCACGACACTTTAAACCATATACCGCTATTTTTGCGGCAGTTTTAGTGCGATATTGCCCGAATTCTTTTCTGCATTGTTGTTTTACCCCATTCCAGGAATGAATATTCATATCCTTTAGTGAAGCAAAGAATTTGTGATGCTTACTGTCAAATACCCAAGGCAGAAATTCAATTTTCAATTTCTCACTTGTAACATTCATTATAGCTAACGCATTTTCAAAAGCCTGTAAATGATCAATTACAGATGTTGTTCCCTTATTGGAGAATATAGGTACTGCGCGTTGTACAAAGGTGATTATTTTATGTGAATCATAGACTTTATCAGACTTATTTTGGGATTCTCTGTTAGAGTTTCCCTCCCCTGCATCAGCTGCGCTACAGCTGTCCTCTGGATTTACATCCTGAGGGGATTGCCTATTTGGGAAATCTATTTCTGACCCGTTAGGGGTCATTTGTCTATGTTGTTCTATATATTTTCGTACCTCGTCCCTGACGCGTTCGCTAAAGGAGTTAGCATTATCTGTATTATTCTCATTGCTAATATAGGGGTTTTCATTATGGCGATATGACCTTTTTAAATCGCTTAATTCTCTCTGGCTTTGCGCAAGCTGTTTATTTAAATCTTGTATCTGCGCGATTAAGTCCATATTGTGCTTATCTAAGGTGGCTAGGTTTTGGGCAAATTCATCCATTTTATTTTTGGCTATTTTTAAACCCTCTTCGCGTCTGCGCGAGGAACGAATACTATTTTCTAGCTCCTGTATTCGCAATCGTTTGTCTGTGACACAAAACGACATTTCGTCAATTATGCATATTAAAAGGGGCCAGGATTTTAGTATTAGTTCTTCTCGCTTTTTGGGATCTTTGCATTGATTAATCATTAATAATTCCTGGAAGAATTCATTCTCTTCATTCCACATATTATTATTAACGGTAATATTTTTAGCCCTAGTTTCAAGCATATCCATAAAATCATTTAATTCACCCGCAATATTAAACTTCCCTTTAAGGTAACTTAAGATATCTTTCTTAAGGACCTGACCTTTAGTAATAGGTATGGTTATGGGACCAATTTCATTGCTATGTATAGAATTAAATGAGTCACTTCTGGCTACAGACATTATTGTATTGGTTTAGTATTTATTTAACTAAAATGCTAATACAATTTTTGCCAATAAAAAGAGAGAAAAATGTTATATTTCAAAAAAAAAATTATTAATTTTGAAATATGAAAAATTAATATTCCGAAATATGAAAAATTAATATTTTTGATTAATTTTGAAATATGAAAAATTAATATTTTTATTAATTTTTCAAAATTAATCTTTAATAATATTTCAAGATATTAATGTCAATCTCGAAATATGAAAATTAATATTTCAACTTTTCACAAAAAAAAAAATTATATCTTCAAAATATTAATATCGAAATATGAATTTTTTTTTTTTTTTTTTCTCTTTTATAATAATTTCTATTTACTTACAAATATATTATATCAAATATGATGGAATATTAATAAATCTCAGCAGTGCCTCCAATTATTATGTCAGTATATTTATGAAAATCTTAGTAGTGCTATCCAAATAATATATATAAGTTTATGGCAGGGTTATAAACACAATACAAAGAAATAGAAACCCTTATCAACCATGCACCTACTAGACCATACAATTAATATAAATATCTGAATTCTTTTATTTAGTTAATATCCATAAACATATTGAACTATATTTGCAGTAAAAGGAAACTAAATAAAAGTTTATATGCGTTAAAACCAACTCTTAAGATATGCTATCCTTCTTACAAAACCCAGAAAAATATACCTTCACAATTCAGCCTTTTATTTATTTAACACAATGGGACTAAAAACCTTTAACATCCAAGCAATACAATTCTAAACAGTGTTTATAAAACAATAGGATAATATATATATTCTGCTATTTAACTGCAATTTATCCTAATACAAAATTAACTGACAATATCAGAAACTTGCATAGATGAGTTACTTGGTCAATCAGACGCAGATTTAAACAATATATATATAGGCTGTGAAATGCTAACTAAAACACACTGTTTCTTTAAATCTATTAAATACAAATTGACTATGCATATAACTTATCTTACAAAACCTTGAATACGTTACCAAAGTAAAAAGCAGTCGATATCCAATATTTCTTGGTAGGAATTATTTTACCTCAGATCACCAATAAGTGTATATCGCAATCAATGAGAAGGGTAGATTAGCTTTGCTCAAGTAAAGTGGTATCTCACACCATGCGGGAACCAGTTACAAGTTTTAGCTTCAGCAGAAAATCTGTCCCTTTCTCTCCATTGCATTCACTTTTTATTTGGTTTTCCCATCACTGGTAAATTGTGGGTGGCCCTGCGGGAGCTGACCTTCCCATTGGTTATCTGGGAAGTCTAAATCGGATTGGCCCTTGGAAATTTCATTTTTAACAACCAGAGAGAACCTTCTGGCTGTAGTTCTCGCAACATAACACCAGGTGGCAGCAGACGTACAAACAAACAAATACAACAAGACCATCTCTAACATTTTTAAGCAAGTTAAAAAAAAAATTTCTTTCATAAAATGGTTATTTAATCAGATCACACTCTCTGCATTAATCATATATAACCCCAATTACAGATGGTTAATATTAGGTTATTTTTTCTGATTATTCTGATACCAAATATGTTATATTATTAATATTTTATTTTATTTAGGTAATTTAATACTGCTAATTATTAGTTTAAAATGCATTACAATGTTATCGGTATCCTGGCATTTATATGTGAATAATAGCTTATTTTTAATTCAGTATTGTACTGTATTCCAAGTGAATCCTGTCTATGTAGATCTGAAATAAAAATAAATGTTAATAATCACTTCTCTTCAGGTCCATAAACATCTATTCATGTTCTTAAACACACAGAGGCTAAGATATTCATGCTTTCAAAACATACACATACATATACACACATATATACATATATATATATATATATATATATATATATATATATATATATATACATCTCATATCCATTAAAATATATACAGTTGTTTTGAAATCATAATGTAAGTCATGGGCCTTCACTGTATTATCCTAACATTCTAACTTTTCAGTAACTTCAGTTGCCAGACTTTTTGTCTCATACTCACCACATGGGGTCAATCCACGAGTAGTTGTAAAAGTCTTAATGCAGCATATTTCCTGTTTAGCTAGTAGTGCAGATGTGTATTTGATGTTTAAGGATGATTAACACCTATGTGTATAAAAGCGGTTTCTCTATGATTTTGATCAGTTCCAAGATGGGTATTTCAGACATTTCGTCTCCATATATTTTGTGTGGTGTTACCTATCTGACAATCTATCCTCTTAATTTGCCTTTTATGACTCATCCTGTTCTCTTTCAAAATTACTTCCCCCAACATTCCTCTAAGTGACTGTTCTGAAATTTGGCAGGCCAAATGTTCCATTGTCTCCCCCTGTGTGTTCAGCATAATTTTACATAATGAATGTGGGAGATCTCTTAGGAACAAACCTTTGTCTACAGACCATGTTCATATCCACAGATCTATTAAATAAAGACAAATATACCTCTATATATTATTTAATAATATTTCAAATACCTTGACAAGCTGGATCCCATAAAGATACACTTGTTGTTTTATCATTAAACTGGCTTTGTAGCCCAAGTTGGAAAGTTTGGAATTATCTACCTGCTGCTTTCTTTTTACTCTACAATGCTGAATAGGACCTCCTTTACCACCCTGGTGGTGGGTGTTTTTATTGTGTATGTGGTGCATTTATATAACAATTTTACATAACTGGTCCGTGAACCCCCATTTGCATAACCCACGAGCCCCCACTGCTCACACCTCAGTTTTACAAATGTTGCCTCCTTAGGAGGTGGTGAAGCAAGATGTGTTTGATTTCTTCTGTGATAGGCACTTCTAAGCATATTGAAACCCAATTCCTCTCTGATATGTTTCAGTACTGGTGTAGCTGTCTGCTATATACTCTTGTACCATTACCTCTGCTGATCTGTTTCAGTACTGGTTTAGCTGCCTGCTATATAATCTTGTACTCAGGGCCGCCACTAGAAATTTTGGGGCCCCTGACTTAACCATTGATCAGGCCCCCCCCCCCCCTCCTTTGACATGTGCAATTTTTGACCAAGTGACTAAAACGTATATGCACTTTATTCTTAAGTGTCTATTTAAACTTGGAAATGTTGTAAAGGTAGTAACATACACTGAAACACACACACACTCACACATAAGGATTCACATATAGACACTCTAGCAAACACGCAAAGAAACTCAGACACATACACCCAAACAGACACTTAGCACTTGTTTACATTGACCTGACAAGTTATGAGGTAAACTACAGTTTTGTAAAAAAAGGAGATTTAGAAAACAAAATATGGAGTTCTGATTATCTTTTTGTAAAGGATGATGCCAACTAAATGATGACAACAGCATGCAGTGGCTGAAAGGAAGGGCCCTGAACTGCCTAAACAATAATTTAAAGGTTAAATGGTAGATTGGTGACTTCCGGAAAGGTCTAATTAGTCTCAAAGTCTGTAGAAAGATGTGAATAATCAGTAGTAAGGTCAAAATGTCCGACAATGGACACACACACAAACTCAAACTTGCACATACACCCAAGGAAACACCAACAGACAGCCTCAGAAAACACACAAAGACATACACACACACACACACAGAGACACCCACAGAAAACACAGAAAGACATACACACACAGAGAGACAACCACATAAAACACAGAAAGACATACATACACCCTCACTGAGACATCCACAGTAAACGCACAAAGACATACACACACCCTCACAGAGACACCCACAGAAAATACACACCCTTACAGAGACAGCCACATAAAACACATACATACACACACACACACCCTCACAGAGACATCCACAGATAACACAGACATACAAACCCACCCTCACAGAGACACCCACAGAAAATACACACCCTCACAGAGACATCCACAGAAAACACAGACATACATACACACACCCTCACAGAGACATCCAAAGAAAACACAGACATACACACCCACCCTCACAGAGGCATCCTGAGAAAATACACAAAGACAAACACACACACACCCTCACAGAGACACCCATAGAAAAAGCTCAAAGACATATGCACACACCCTCACAGACATCCACAGAAAATGCACAAAGACATACACACCCACCCTCACAGAGATACCAACAGAAAAAAATACATACACACTCATAGAGACACAAACCAAAGCACAAAGACATAAACACAGACACCCACAGAAACACTCACAGGAGGAAACATTTATGCACCTTGCATCCCCTAAATCAACAGTGTGTGACATGCATGATAAAAAAAAATGCAGAAATTAAGAGATCACTTTTTAAAGAATCATATTTGTAAATGTGCAAATAAAAATAATTCTGTGAATTCAAAATTGTACATTAATGATCTGGGTAGATGGCTAGATGAAGAAAAGTACTTTTAAAAGGTTGACATATGTTTGTTTGATATGTTCCCCATTTTCCCCAACCAAGAGCACCACTTCAAATATAGTGTGCAAATGTTTCCATCTTTCAGCTATAGTTGTGGATTTTGAAAATGCTGGAACCATAAGCTGTGGTACTCATACCATTAGATCTGGTTAAATGCAGGATTTAAGCTTGTTGGTATGCATTTCAAAATTAAGTCAGCTGTAGAGTAAACTGAACAGTTTTAAGTTAACCTGTCTCATTTCCAACACTGAGCAATCTTAGTCTGAGAGTATAACATGTTATGCAGATGTAAAAATCTTAGATAAAATGCCTCCTTGTATCTGGAAAGTCCTTGCATAAAGGGGCAGTAAACTGGAATGTAATATATATCATTTGTGTATTGAGGAGGAAACATTTCTGCATGGTTTTAAATATAGAAATTCTACAGCATTGTCAAATAATCATAAATACACTGCTGCTAAAAAAATGTGTTTTTATGGACCCCTGGCCCCACCATACAACTACTACCACACTGAAGTTACAATCTTAAATTGCACAAAGAAATAAAATTAATTCCTACCTCCTCTGCAAATGAAAGTGATTGCCTCATGGGGCCCCCCTAGCCCATTGGGCCCCTGACAGGAGTCACCCCTGTCACCCCCTGATGGCGGCCCTGCTTGTACTACTATTACCTCTGCTGATACGTTTCAGTACTGGTTTAGCTGTCTGCTATATACTCTTGTACCATTACCTCTGCTGATATGTTTCAGTACTGGTTTAGCTGTCTGCTATATACTCTTGTACCATTACCTCTGCTGATACGTTTCAGTACTGGTTTAGCTGTCTGCTATATACTCTTGTACCATTACCTCTGCTGATAAGTTTCAGTACTGGTTTAGCTGTCTGCTATATACTCTTGTACCATTACCTCTGTTGATACGTTTCAGTACTGGTTTAGCTGTCTGCTATATACTCTTGTACATTACCTCTGCTGATATGTTTCAGTACTGGTTTAGCTGTCTGCTATATACCCTTGTACCATTACCTCTGCTGATACGTTTCAGTACTGGTTTAGCTGTCTGCTATATACTCTTGTACCATTACCTCTGCTGATATGTTTCAGTACTGGTTTAGCTCTCTGCTATATACTCTTGTACCATTACCTTTGCTGATACGTTTCAGTACTGGTTTAGCTGTCTGCTATATACTCTTGTACCATTACCTCTGCTGATACGTTTCAGTACTGGTTTAGCTGTCTGCTATATACTCTTGTACCATTACCTCTGCTGATACGTTTCAGTACTGGTTTAGCTGTCTGCTATATACTCTTGTACCATTACCTTTGTTGATATGTTTCAGTACTGGTTTAGCTGTCTGCTATATACTCTTGTACCATTGCCTCTGCTGATATGCTTCAGTACTGGTTTAGCTGTCTGCTATATACTCTTGTACCATTACCTCTGCTAATACGTTTCAGTACTGGTTTAGCTGTCTGCTATATACTCTTGTACATTACCTCTGCTGATACATTTCAGTACTGGTTTAGCTGTCTGCTATATACTCTTGTACCATTACCCCTGCTGATACGTTTCAGTACTGGTTTAGCTGTCTGCTATATACTCTTGTACCATTACCTCTGCTGATATGTTTCCCTACTGGTTTGGCTGTCTGCTATATACTCTTGTACCATTACCTCTGCTGATATGTTTCAGTACTGGTGTGGCTGTCTGCTATATGTGGATGGGTGTCTTACACTGTAAGTATATACTTTTATTATATAAGACACTCTCAGCTATGGATTGGGCACTTTTTAACTAAAGTTGTTATATATTTTTTGTATACATGCCTTGAGTCAGTAATTCAGTGCTCTTTTTTAGCGACTTTATTTGTGGATAAATAGTTGTCGTGGTTGGTAGGGTCTGTGAAACAAACAGGGTTTTTTGGAGCTAAAAAATTAATTAATTAGAGTGATAGGTGTATTAGAAATCCTCTTCAGCTTTGCATGTCGCGCATGTGATGATGCTATTTATGTCATAGGGTGACAAATTCCTATAGGAAGGGTGACACTTCCTATAAGACCAGACCTTCTGTCTCAAGGTCCAGTTTTCCATCAGGATCTCAAGCCTGTCACCCCCTGATGGCGGCCCTGCTTGTACTACTATTACCTCAGCTGATACGTTTCAGTACTGGTTTAGCTGTCTGCTATATACTCTTGTACCATTACCTCTGCTGATATGTTTCAGTACTGGTTTAGCTGTCTGCTATATACTCTTGTACCATTACCTCTGCTGATACGTTTCAGTACTGGTTTAGCTGTCTGCTATACACTCTTGTACCATTACCTCTGCTGATACATTTCAGTACTGGTTTAGCTGTCTGCTATATACTCTTGTACCATTACCTCTGTTGATACGTTTCAGTACTGGTTTAGCTGTCTGCTATATACTCTTGTACATTACCTCTGCTGATATGTTTCAGTACTGGTTTAGCTGTCTGCTATATACTCTTGTACCATTACCTCTGCTGATATGTTTCAGTACTGGTTTAGCTGTCTGCTATATACTCTTGTACCATTACCTTTGCTGATACGTTTCAGTACTGGTTTAGCTGTCTGCTATATACTCTTGTACATTACCTCTGCTGATACGTTTCAGTACTGGTTTAGCTGTCTGCTATATACTCTTGTACCATTACCTCTGTTGATACGTTTCAGTACTGGTTTAGCTGTCTGCTATATACTCTTGTACATTACCTCTGCTGATATGTTTCAGTACTGGTTTAGCTGTCTGCTATATACTCTTGTACCATTACCTCTGCTGATACGTTTCAGTACTGGTTTAGCTGTCTGCTATGTACTCTTGTACCATTACCTCTGCTGATATGTTTCAGTACTGGTTTAGCTGTCTGCTATATACTCTTGTACCATTACCTTTGCTGATACGTTTCAGTACTGGTTTAGCTGTCTGCTATATACTCTTGTACCATTACCTCTGCTGATACGTTTCAGTACTGGTTTAGCTGTCTGCTATATACTCTTGTACCATTACCTCTGCTGATACGTTTCAGTACTGGTTTAGCTGTCTGCTATATACTCTTGTACCATTACCTTTGTTGATATGTTTCAGTACTGGTTTAGCTGTCTGCTATATACTCTTGTACCATTGCCTCTGCTGATATGCTTCAGTACTGGTTTAGCTGTCTGCTATATACTCTTGTACCATTACCTCTGCTAATACGTTTCAGTACTGGTTTAGCTGTCTGCTATATACTCTTGTACATTACCTCTGCTGATACATTTCAGTACTGATTTAGCTGTCTGCTATATACTCTTGTACCATTACCCCTGCTGATACGTTTCAGTACTGGTTTAGCTGTCTGCTATATACTCTTGTACCATTACCTCTGCTGATATGTTTCCGTACTGGTTTGGCTGTCTGCTATATACTCTTGTACCATTACCTCTGCTGATATGTTTCAGTACTGGTGTGGCTGTCTGCTATATGTGGATGGGTGTCTTACACTGTAAGTATATACTTTTATTATATAAGACACTCTCAGCTATGGATTGGGCACTTTTTAACTAAAGTTGTTATATATTTTTTGTATACATGCCTTGAGTCAGTAATTCAGTGCTCTTTTTTAGCGACTTTATTTGTGGCTAAATAGTTGTCGTGGTTGGTAGGGTCTGTGAAACAAATAGGGTTTTTTGGAGCTAAAAAATTAATTAATAAATTAGGATGCTAAGTATTATGTTAGCCTAATGGAATGTTGATAAGCACATTTTATGCAGCTATAATAGAAGTATTCGTTAGGCTTTATTTAGTTACATTTTGTTTTTTTGTATATACAATCAAACTTCTTATCTGCTTTTTAGAGTGATAGGTGTATTAGAAATCCTCTTCAGCTTTGCATGTCGCACATGTGATGATGCTATTTATGTCATAGGGTGACAAATTCCTATAGGAAGGGTGACACTTCCTATAAGACCAGACCTTCTGTCTCAAGGTCCAGTTTTCCATCAGGATCTCAAATCTCTAAATTTGAAGGCATGGAAATTGAACGCTTAGTTCTTAGTCATAGACGTTTCTCTGACTCAGTAATTAACACTATGATACAGGTTCGTAAGTCTGTTTTAAGTAAGATTTAGGAAAACCTATATTTCATGGGGTTCTACTCATGATTATTCTTGGCATTCATTAAGAATTCCTAGGATTTTACAGTTTCTTCAGGATGGTTTGGATAATGGTTTGTCTGCAAATACTGTGAAAGGACAAATCTCTGCTCTTTCTGTCTTATTTCATAGAAAAATTGCTAAGCTTCATGATATTCACTGTTTTGTAAGCCTGTTATTTAATCAATTTGTCCTCCTTGGAGTCTCAATTTGGTTTTAAAGATTTTGCAGGCTCCTCCTTTTGAGCCTAAGCATTCTTTGGATATTAAACTACTTTCTTGGAAAGTTTTATTTATTTTTTATTTTTTTATTAAAGGCAGCAAACATATCACAATATATGAAAACCAAAATATAGAAAGGGCCGCAGGTCCAGACAGAATAGAAAGTGCATATTCAGTTTACATAGAAATCAGTTTCACAACACATCCAATGTCTGAACCTCAGAGTTCATCTAGAGGAGTGCCTATTTTCCTTTTTGGTGCAGTAAACATAAAGAAAAACATGTTTATATATATAAATAGGTAGATGGTGGGTACTGCTTCCCCTATCTGTGGGCTTAGACCACAAATATTAAGACAACAGTGGTAACAAAATATAAACACGCATTGGTCCATCCACAGCCATCATCAAATATCTGTGGTAGCGTCAGAGCATAACATATGAATTCAAGTGCATAAGGGATAAGGGGGGAGGGCGAGGGAGGAAGAGAGAAGAAAAGAGTTCATAGAAGGGGGAGAGAGGAAAGATCATGAAAGAAAGAAGAGAGAGGAAGTCTCTAGAGGTATCCCAGGTGAGCATGTTGCTCAGGCTTCTCTGATCCCTAGTTTCTGTTGTAGAGAGTTCCAAGGCTCCCATATTTGAGAGTACAGGTCAAGGGTACCTCTATTGATAGACACTACTTCCTCCATGCCTCTGATATAATTGACAATCTCTATTATTTTATATAGTGGGGGAGTTACCTGTTGCTTCCAATGTCTCGCTAGTGCAAGTTTCGTTGCCATCATTACATATACAAATAGATGCTTTTGCGCTTTAGTACTTTGTAGGAGTTCTATGTGTAGCAAGCATCTCTCTGGGGTTCGCACTATCGGGATGTCTATTTTAACGCATAGGTCTAGCACCTCTTTCCATAAGTCTTGTATGTAGGGGCATTCCCAACACATGTGCATATCATCGCCTCTATTCCCACAGTTCCTCCAGCAAAAGTCTGAGTTAGTGTGGGAGAGTCTGTGTAGTCTAACTGGGACCCAATGCCATTTAGTCAGGAGCTTGTAATAGAGTTCAAACAATGTGACACTGTGAATAGCTGTTTTAGTTAATATGCTAGCCTTCTCCCTTCATTTTTAGCTTTAGGGAATCTATTATGCATTTATAGTGTATTGTCATAGTTCTCCTGACCTGTAGTCCTGCCTTCCACCTTGTTTCCCATAAAGTCATATCTCTAGGGGTCGAGGTGGTAAATCCCCAGCTATGTAAAATGGACTGAAATCTCATTGATTCGAATGTGAGTTTTTGGGGAATGTCAAACTTTAAGTTCAATTCAGTAGTGGTAAGCCAACTTGCTCCATCATGTAAGTCTCTCAAAATTTGTAAGCCCAAGGTCTCCCAAAGTTTGGGGTTGGATTCGGGAAGACCCAGGATCAGTCCTCTGATACTATGGATTGGGGAGGGGTGAGGGGCTATCTGAGGATAATGTCTTAACTTGTGCCATGCTTTTAGGCAGTCAAGTATGACTAGATTAGTAATCAGAAACTTGGCTAAGCAATGTTAGGGAAGCCATGGGAGATCTTGTAGGAGAACATCGGTAGGGAGTGATGCTTGCACTATCTCGTACTATCTGGGGTGTTCACCCGATCCCTGACAGTTAGAGATGTGCATCAGCATTGCGGCATTGTAATAGGATTTTAAGTTGGGTAGCCCCAGTCCTCCTTTTTCTATGGGCACTTGAAGGATAGTACAAGCTATACGGGGTCTGGTGTTGTCCCAGACATAAGTTTTCACGACTGATTGGAATCGGTCCAGGAGAGCTTTCGGCACTCCCAGGGGTAAGCATCTGAAGAGATAGGTAAGCTTTGGGAGCAGCATCATCTTGAAGGCAGAGATTCTCCCCATCCAGGAAATTACTTTGTATCTGGGCAGTGTGACATTGTGAGTTAGGGATTGTAGGGTGCGAAAGTAGTTCCCCTCCACTACCTTTTTCGGGTCATGTGAAAGGAACATCCCTAGATGTTTGATGCCATCTCTATTCCATTTGAAGGAGTACTGCTCCCGGAGACTAACAATTTGGACCTCAGGGAGATTCAGGGGATAGGCCTCAGTCTTACATTTAGCTTGTAGAATGAGAGAGTGTCAAAGAATCTAAACAACTCCAAGAGTTGGGGTAAAAATTTAGAGGGGTCCGAAAGGAAAACTGTGAGGTCATCAGCGAAGAGGCTCAGTTTCTGGAGGGTACCATGAAGGAAAAGGCCTTTAATGTTTGGATATTGATGTATCGCGGCCGCTAAGGGCTCAATGGCCATAGTGAACAGGAGCGGGGACAGAGGACACCCCTGCCTAGTCCCATTACCAAGAGAAAAAAAAAGGTCAGAACAGAAACCTAATCCTCGCACTTTAGCCGTGGGGCCAGAATATAGAGCTCTAATAGCCACTTGAAAGGCTCTCGGGATACCCGAATTTCCCATCACTTCATCCATGTAGTCCCATCTGACCCTGTCAAACGCCTTCTCTGCATCAAATGACAGGGTCAGGTCTGGGAGAGCCATTTTATGAGTCTCTGTAAAGATATTCAAGAGTCTTCTGTTACTGTCAGAGCCCTGCCTAGACAGGGTGAAACCAGCTTGATCTCTATGGATGATAGTAGGCAGCAGTTTAGATAACCTACATGCCAAGATTTTAGCAAATAGCTTAACGTCTATATTTATGAGTGATATGGGCCGATATCTAGAACATAATTGTGGGTCTTTCCCTTCTTTAGGTAAAGTTAAGATACTGGCTTCAAGAAACTCAGGGAGTAGCGAACCCGATTTAAAAGCTTGGGTGAAGAGCCTCTGTAGATGCAAGTGTATCACTATAGGATTTATAGAATGGGGGGGAAAGCCATCTGGGCCAGGGGTCTTATGGAGATTTAGCTGTTTGATTGCTTTCTTACTCTCTAGTATACTAATAGGTTCAGTTAGCTGTCCGACCCGCTCCTCAGTCAGTTTAGGCATGCCTAATGATTTTAGGAACTTAGCTATAATCGGGCGTTCTGCTATGTCCAAGTTTTCCTGTTTACCAATATTATATACGTTTTCATAGTAAGTTCTAAACGCCTCACCTATTTTTTTAGGGGAGTAAACTGTTTTGTCCTGTATTATTATCCTTTGGATTCGGGACGATTTAAGTCTAGCTCTAAGTTTATTCGGCAAAAGTTGATCTGCCCGGTTTCCCTGGTAATAGAACAATTGTTTGAAACGAAAGAGATTTTCCTGTACCCTTTGTAACTCTTTATTTGTTATTTCTGCCCGAACCTCCCCTATGCGCGCAGCTAATTTGCTAGTAGGTCCTGTTTTATTGTCCCTTTCCAGTGTCCTCAACTCTCCAAATAACTGTACTAGAGTGGCCCCTATTTCTCTGCACAGCTGGGCTGCCATTTTTAGAAAAGTCCCTCTCATATACAACTTCATAGATGCCCATAGAATGTCATCTTTTGTCTGCCCAGAGTCATTAAGAGACAAGAATTCTGTTAGGTTTTTGTCTGTTTGAGTTACCCACAGGTTTTTAATTAGGTAATCTGATAGTCTCCAGGACCCTTTCCTGCCCCCTTTTGGAGAAAAGGTTAGGTCAGTCGAGACCATATCATGGTCCGACCATGGGCACACCTTAATCTTGAAGATATTGTCAAGAGACCAAGAGTCACAAAAAAACATGTCTATTCGAGAGTAAGAATTGTGAGCTCTGGAAAAGAACATGTAGTCACGGTTAGTGGGGTTCAGGCACCTCCAGGAGTCAAACAGGTTATACTGTGCAATGATATTTAGGAATTTTTTGGACTCCATCACTACTTTATTGTAAGGTTTGAGTTTCTTGGGATGCATTTTATCTAGAAGTGGGTCGTTCTAGTATTTGCTACAAGAATGGGCCCTGCTTCTCATTTGGGGCATATATGTTTACCAAGGTACAAACCACATTATCAAGTTCACATACAATAATGATAAATCTACCCTCTGGGTCTATATCAATGACACTCGGGGTGTAAGCAATAATTAGTCTAAGGAGGATCGCAATTCCTCTCTTCTTAGAGCAATGTGTGGTGTATATGCAGGAGGTGTATAGATGGGACTTAAAGGTGCGGTGTGGTGAGTTAGTCCAATGAGTCTCCTAAATAAATGCAATGTTAATATTGGATTTCTGTAGATCTCTTAATAGGAGGCTTCTCTTAGTAGGGGAATTTAGGCCCTTAACATTAAGGTTGGCTAGTCTAATTGGTGGCATAGAGGTCCTGTTAGGAGGAGTCTGGATTTCTGAATATGTCTCCCTCTAAGAGTGACGTTTATGAGGTTTATGAAGCAAAGACAAGACCTGGGTAGAGCAATACTAGGGTGAAGGGGAATCAGAGCAAGGGAAGAAATGAAAGTAGAGAAGAGATAAGAGAAAAGGAGAGAGAGGGGGAGGTAAGGCAGTTGCACATGAATATATTTCTGAGTTTATAGTGGCAGTTATCAAAGCAGCAGTGGTTAGGCTCAACATGCTTGCCATAAGCGCATACAAGCGCTGTTCAAGGTCACGCTGGAAGTCCTTCATCCAAGGGCTCAGCGTGGCACCATAGTAAGTATGCATATACTTACACTGTGGGGGGGGGGAGATGGAAGGGGGTTTAGGGCACCTCAAAGGATAGTGTAGTTTAATTTGTTCTAAGTATTCTATTAATTTATCTAAGTAGTCTAGCTACATAACATATACTGTATATTGTGTCTATAATATGAAACATACAAGGTAGAAGGTATCTCCCTGGCCAGGGAGATATTCCGGGAGTGATCAGGTTCAGGAGAGTGTTTCTCTACCAGGGTCTTTCAAGTGGAGTGGGGAAAGAATCATGGGTGGAGGAGGTGGGAATCCGGGCCCCTGGAGTCAATATATCTGAATCTTAGAGGATCGGTTGAGAGCTTGGGGTTATCTACTTTTAAGGGACAGGAGCTAGTCTCAGACTTCAAGACTCTACATGGGGGGAATGGGTGCTTTGATTAATATTTGGTATTGATAAACTAAAGATAGGTGCAGCAGCCATGTTCAGAGGGGCTCTACTACCACAATCAGGGGGTCATATTAGAATTTAGTGCATAGATAGAAGGGGGATGAATTACAGTATAAATAGTATATTAAACCTGTGAAATTCACATCATCCTGTAGCGCCTCTCAATTGGAGGCCAAGGTAACGCACTCTTAGTATAGGAGGACATCCCAGTCCCCCCCCACCCATCACGTCCCCCCCCCACCACAAAACTTGGCCACAGAGGTCAATGCTGTCTTAAACACTTAAATTTTTGTAGCATTATATTTGAACCTAGTGGGAAAAAAACCCAGTAGACATATAAATTAGAGTACAGGTAATATGTTGAGTGTGCCACTCTAATCCTGAACTGTGTAGTTCAAACATGGTGGCGCTAACTCTGGGGAGGTCATGTGTGGAGGGGGGGTCAGGAGCCGCCGAACTGGACAGCAAAGTCTTAGAATAGGGGAGCATCTCAAACCTCTCCATCCACCTATCATGAGTTCCAATACCTGATACCTCTGGTTTTGGAAGTCAATTACATTAACCAACATTAGAAATTTGGAACTTTGACCTTTGGTAAACCCTGTAAGAAAACCAAAGTCAACCAATAAGAGAACCTGTTTGAAAAGGATATATGCAAAGGGTACTTAAAAGTCCCTCTACTTAGCATGTGAATCTATCAGCTCTCAGTTCTCTTAATATCACAGTGGTTTCTGTTTATTCAACACGGATCCTCGTCTTTGCTGATGTACTCTCTGGGGTTGAGGTTGCCACTCTGGTGCATTAATTCGTAGAGCTGGAGGGCCAGATGGCTGCGTGGTCAACAGGAGACTCCAGGAATTTCCATTTCTGGAGGAGTGAGTGGGCCTGTTGAGGCGTTGAGGCTGTGTAAAGCTGGCCATCCTTCGTTATAGGTAACTTTACTGGGAAGCCCCATCTATATTTGAACCCCTGAGTGTGGAGAATTCTAGTGTAATCAGCATAAGTTCTCCTCAGGTAAAGAGTGTGTGTAGAGAGGTCTGGAAAGATCTGTATGGTTTCAAATTTCTCAGGTATAGTCTTTCCCTTTAGGGAGGTGCTGAGGAGTTTATTCTTGAAGACAAAGTAATGGAGCCTAGCCACTACATCCCTAGGTTTGTCCATTGCTATGTTTCTGGGTCTCGCAGTTCTGTGAGCCCTGTCCATCATGAGTTCGTTGTCTATGGCTTTAGGTATGATTTCTCTAAACAGTTCTTTCAGATAAGGCGCTATGTCCTGTGGTTGGATCATTTCTGGGATGCCCCTGATCCAGACATTATTCCTGCGGGACCTGTCTTCCAGGTCCGCCATTTTCTTTTCCATATCTGACATCTGGTTGGCGAGCGATTCTGTATAGGCTAGGAGGTTAGAATGGTCCACAATGAGATCTTCCTGTTTTCTCTCAAGCGTGTCCGTCCTATCGCCTATAGAGGCAATATCTCTTTTTATTTCAGCAGTGGATTTGTCGAATCTCCTTGTTAAAGAATCATGCTGGCTCGCCAACAATGCTGTAATGGTTTTGACTAGAGACGGGTGAGACTCCAGGCTAGCTGCTGTATGAGAAAGAGAAGCCCTCAGAATTTTATCTGGGATGGAGTTGGAATCAGAGTTATCTTCATCTGAGGCCTCTTGGTGGACCGATGGGGTAAAGCGGTAATGCTCTAGCATAGATTTCTTCTGTGCACCTGCCTGTTTGGAATTCTTTCTTTGGTTGTGTGACATTGTTAAGCTGTAATCAAGGTGGGTCCCTTAACACTCACACTATAGATGGGGTTTCCGAGTCGGTTGGTCCAAATCTCAGACCCTCCAGCAATAAACGAGAAGAATAGGCCAGGGAATTGAATTTCACTTGTGACCATAATTAAATCTGGAGCTGGGCTACCAAGGGTATAGCTCTCTCACAAACATAGATTGAGGACCACCAGTAACAGAAGATTAGATCCCTGTACCCCCTTCCCAAAAAACATGAGCAGAAAAATGCCCTTTAGGGCGA
Source organism: Bombina bombina (assembly GCF_027579735.1). Lineage (NCBI taxonomy): Eukaryota > Metazoa > Chordata > Amphibia > Anura > Bombinatoridae > Bombina > Bombina bombina. The sequence continues at coordinate 447,389,979 of NC_069505.1, read as the reverse complement.
CATGGAGGAAGGGGTAAATAGGCTTGGCTCACTAGGATGCAGTATATAGGTAGGGGATGGGAAGGGGGTCAGTGTTGACTGTGTTATTTGGAGCTTGCCAGTAAGGGTCTCTAATTTGAGTTCTCTCTCATCAACACTTTCAAAGTTGAGTTGGGGTAAAGCTGTTGTGCGGTATAGGTCTTGTGGGGAAGACAGTGAAACAACGTACCTCTGTAGTAGTATTGTCCCTAGGGTAGCTCTTAGCATGGCAATGTGAGTAGCACCACCTCGTTTAGTAGGCCTCTGGTGGTCTTTATGTTCAGGCTTCTAGCTTTGCCCGCACTATTCTGCCGCTCTGGAGTGGATTTAGTTATAGGCCGTAAGGTAAATGGGCCTGTCAGGGTAGGTTGAGAGAATCTCAAGAGTGGCCTGGAAGAATAAGGGACTGTTGTGTGGCTGGCGCCACGTGTATGGCTATCTCGCAGTGTGACGGTAGTAGTGCAGGGGGAGGCCTCTCTGGATTAGTGTAGAGAGAGTGTCTCTGCTTACCACTCTTGGAAGTTCTCGGTGTTCTCGGTCTCTCCAATTAGCCCCTCCATCAGCCTGTTACTTAGGTATGTGGGAGCTGGGATGGATCGGATCGTGCCACCGACTAGGACGGAGCGGGAGACTATCCAGGTATGTCTCAACCTCAGAAGGACTGCAGGAGAGGTGCTGGCTAGCGGTGTCATCCCAGTAAGTAGTATAGCCTATGTCACTGTCTTGAGGATCCATCCCCTCTTCTGACAGGTATTGGGCCTACCAGGCATCAAAGCCGCAGAGTTTCCTAACTCGGTTCAGCTGGCTGGTGGAACTTCCTGCTTGACTCGCTCCAAACTTCCTGCGGATATTAATAGACGGCTCGTATGTGTATATTTAGTCCTTTGTGGCTAATGAAGGCCCTGGATCTCAGAAAAATAGGGCAAATAGCCTGGGTGAACTCAGGAGCTCTTCCCAAGCACGTCTGCTCCGTTAAGCTGTTAGATCCGCCCCCCGAAAGTTTTATTTCTTTTGGCTATCTCTTCTGCTAGAAGAGTTTCTGAATTGTCTGCTTTCTCTTGCGAGTCTCCTTATCTGATTTTCTATCAAGATAAAGCTGTTTCGCGGACTTTGTTTACATTTTTGCAAAAGGTTGTGAATTCTAACAACATCAATAGGGAAATTATTGTTACTTCCTTGTGTCCTAATCCTAAGAATACTCTTGAAAGGTCTTTACATTCTTTGGATGTGGTAAGAGCTTTGAAATATTATGTTGAGGCTACTAAAGTTTTCAGAAAGACTTCTAGTCTATTTTTGACCTTTTCTGGAACCAGAAAAAATAACAAAGTCTCTGGCATCTTGGTTGAAGCTTTTGATTAACAAAGCCTATTTGAATGCTGGGCAGTCTCTGCATCAGTGTATTACAGCTCATTCTACTAGATTAGTCGCCACATCTTGGGCTTTCAAGAATGAAGCTTCAGTTGATCAAATTTGCAAAGCAGCAACTTGGTCTTCTTTTATATATTTACTACATTTTACCATTTTGTTGCGTTTGCTCTTTGGAAGCAGCCTTTGGTAGAAAGGTTCTTCAGGCAGCTGTCTGAGTTTGATTCTAGTGCCTATGATTTGAGTTTTTTTAAAATTTTTAAGAAAACGTAATTATTTTTTGGATTTAATTTCTCAGCGAAAATAGCTTTTTATTTTATCCTCCCTCTCTAGTGACTCGTGGATTTCCACATCTTTAGTATTATATCCCATACATCACTAGCTCATGGACTCTTGCCACTTACATGAAAGAAAACATCATTTATTTAAGAACTTACCTGATAAATTAATTTCTTTCATAATGGCAAGAGTCCATGAGACCCACCCTATTTTTTTTTGGTTATGATTTTTTGTATAAAGCACATTATTTTTCCAATTCCTCTTTTTGTATGCTTTTTACTCCTTTTTTTACATCTCACTACTTGTCTATACGTTAAACTGAGGTATGAGTGAGGTGGGAGGTGTATTTATAGGCATTTTGAGGTTTGGGAAACTTTGCCCCCTCCTGGTAGGATTGTATATCCCATACATCACTAGCTCATGCACTCTTGCCACTATGAAATAAATTAATTTATCAGGTAAGTTCTTACATAAATTATGTTTTTAATGATAATCATAAATAAAAATCAGTAGAAGACAGATAACATATAGGACAAACAAAATTAAAAATGGCACAAAAGGTAACCTACTTATAACAACCTATAGGTAGTAGTTATACCAAGTGTAACAGAAAACTGGAATGGATAGATGGACCCTCAATAATGGATATATGCATTTTTATACCATGTAATAGAAGGGACACAGTCCCAAATAACTGTTAGAGGTGCAGCTAACCAACCCAGAATAAATAGCTTAATCCGAATGTGGAACAATTTTCACACAGACGGATAATACTAAGGTAATCCTTAATAAACCATATTAAGATGGATATACCCAGAACAATTAATCAACAAAGTTATAAGTATTAAAGAGCACAGGTATTAGACTAAACTAGCAGCATATGTGGAACACATTTCACACATAGAGGTTGTATATAGTAGGTGGTGGTATATATATATATATATATATATATATGCATGCATAAGTGTGTCTCTGTGGTGTCTTTCTGTATATGTGTGTGTGTATATATATTTGTGTGTGTGTGTATATATATATATATATATATATATATATATATCTTCAGACTCGCCAGAAACAGCAGTTATGAAGCAGCAGTCACAAAGACCGCTGCTCCATAACCCGAATCGCCGGAATTCAACCCGATCGAGTACGATCGGGTTGATTGACACCCCCTGCTGGTGGCCCATTGGCCACGAGTCTGCAGGGGGCGGCGTTGCACCAGCAGCTCTTGTGAGTTGCTGGTGCAATGGTGAATACGGAGAGCGTATTGCTCTCCGCATTCAGTGATGTCTGTCGAACCTGATCCGCACTGTCGGATCAGGTCCGACAGACATTTGTTAAATAGGCCTCATAAGCTTTATTAATCCAGGTTAAAAGTTGACAGGATTAACACATAGTTTAGAAAAACAGGTTTTACGCGTTGTGGCGTAAACCGTATTCATAAACCTGTGTGTGTGTGTGTGTGTATATATATATATATATATATATATATATACAGTATATATATATATATATATATATATATATATATGCATGCATATGTGTGTCTTTGTGGTGTCTGTATGTGTGTGTGTGTATACATATATATATATATATATGCGCACGCAGGGGCAGAACTACAGGGGGTGCAGAGCCCGCAACTGCGACCGGGACCCCGAGGGTGGGGGCGCAGCTTAAAAAAAAACAAAAAAACTTGCCACTACCTGCATTGATATCATGTGAGTGTGACGGGATGCTTCACTAGTGTCTCTGACTACAGGGGTTAGTGTTTCTGTTTTACCCGTTGGTGTATGTGTGCATGTATGTGTGTGTTTATGTATGTATGTGACTGTGTGTATTTATGCATGTATGTGTGTGTATGTATGTATGTATGTAACTGTACGTGTATTTATGCATGTATGTATGTGTATGTGTGTATGTGTATGTATGTATGTGACTGTGTGTGTGTGTATGTATGTGACGGTGTGTGTATTTATGCATGTATGTGTGTGTATGTGTGTATGTGACTGTGTGTGTATTTATGCATGTATGTGTGTGTGTGTATGTGTATGTATGTGACTGTGTGTGTATTTATGCATGTGTGTGTCTATGTATGCGTGTATGTGACTGTGTGTGTTTTTATGCATGTATGTGTGTGTGTGTATGGGACTGTGTGTGTATTTATGCATGTATGTGTGTGTGTATGTTTGTAGAAGCAGCAAATTACAGACCTCACAGACTACTGTGGTCACTTTATAAAGTACTGGGGCGGGTAGGGTCAGGCCAGCCATCTCACCGGCAGATTACAGACTGTGTCACTAACTCACTATATACAGTACTGGTGGGTTAAACAGTGTCACTATATACAGTAATAGGGGGTAAGACCATCTAACAGACTGTGGGCACAGGGTACCTCCTTTTGCAGACATGTAATCTAATTAACTTTTTTCCCCTGTGTTTTAATAAAAAAAATTTGGGGGGGGGGGGTGTCCTTCTTAGATTCTTGAACCTGGGCCCTGTGGTTTCTAGTTGTATGTACATATATATATATATATATATATATATATATATACACACAGGGCTTTTTTGTGGGGGTACTCACCGGTACTGAATACCCCTACCTCTGCCAACTCATAAGAGGTAATATCTGTAATCATCACAAGAGGGGCTGCAAAATACATCAGACATTGTAAATAATGTTGTCCCGGCACCTTTTTTTTTTTTACAAAAAAAGCACTGTATATATACAGTATATATATATATATATATATATATATATATATATATATAGTTGTGCTCATAAGTTTACATACCCTGGCAGAATTTATGATTTCTTTGCCATTTTTCAGAGAATATGAATGATAACACAAAAACTTTTCTTTCACTCATGGTTAGTGTTTGGCTGAAGCCATTTATTATCAATCAACTGTGTTTACTCTTTTTAAATCATAATGACAACAGAAACTACCCAAATGACCCTGATCAAAAGTTTACATACCCTGGTGATTTTGGCCTGATAACATGCACACAAGTTGACACAAATGGGTTTGAATGGTTATTAAAGGTAACCATCCTCACCTGTGATCTCTTTGTTTGTAATTAGTGTGTGTGTATAAAATGTCAATGAGTTTCTGGAATCCTGACAGATCCTTGAATCTTTCATCCAGTGCTACACTGAAGTTTCTGGATTCTGAGTCATGGGGAAAGCAAAAGAATTGTCAAAGGATCTGCGGGAAAAGGTAGTTGAACTGTATAAAACAGGAAAGGGATATAAAAATATATCCAAGGAATTGAGAATACAAATCAGCAGTGTTCAAACTCTAATAAAGAAGTGGAAAATGAGGGGTTCTGTTGAAACCAAACCACGGTCAGGTAAACCAACTAAAATTTTAACCACAACTGCCAGGAAAATTGTTCGGGATGCAAAGACAAACCCACAAATAACTTCAGGTGAAATACAGAACATGATGCACAATAAGGAGGCACTTGAAGAAAGATGGACTGCATGGTCGAGTTGCCAGAAGAAAGCCATTACTACGCAAATGCCACAAAGTATCCCGCTTACAATACGCCAAACAGCAGAGAGACAAGCCTCAAACCTTCTGGCACAAAGTAATTTAGAGTGATGAGACCAAATTTGATCTTTTTGGCCACAACCATAAACGCTACATTTGGAGAGGAGTCAACAAGGCCTATGATGAAAGGTACACCAGTCCTACTGTGAAACACGGAGGTGGATTGCTGATGTTTTGGGGATGTGTGAGCTACAAAGGCACAGGAAATTTGGTCAGAATTGATGGCAAGATGAATGCAGTATGTTATCAAACAGAACGCCTCATTTTCCACTTCCACTTGATTAGAGTTTGAACACTGCTGATTGGCATTCTCAATTCCTTGGATATCTTTTTATATCCCTTTCCTGTTTTATACAGTTCAACTACCTTTTCCCCACAGATCCTTTGACAATTCTTTTTCTTTCCCCATGACTCAGAATCCAGAAACGTCAGTGCAGCACTGGATAAAAGATGCAAGGGTCTGTCAGGAGTCCAGAAACTCATTGACCTTTTATACACACACACTAATTACAAGCAAAGAGATCACAGGTGAGGATGGTTACCTTTAATGGCCATTCAAAACCCCTTTGTGTGAACTTGTGTGCATGTTATCAGGCCAAAATCACCAGGGTATGTAAACTTTTGATCAGGGTCATTTGGGTAGTTTCTGTTGTCATTATGATTTAAAAAGAGTAAACACAGTTGATTAATAATAAATGGCTTCAGCCAAACACTAACCATGAGTGAAAGAAAAGTTTTTGTGTTATTATTCACATTCTCTGACAAATGGCCAAGAAATCATAAATTCTGCCAGGTATGTAAACTTATGAGTACAACTGTATATATATATATATATATATATATATATATATATATATATATATATATATATATATATATATATATATATATACAGTATCTCACAAAAGTGAGTACACCCCTCACATTTTTGTATATATTTTATTATATCTTTTCATGTGACAACACTGAAGAAATCACACTTTGCTACAATGTAAAGTAGTGAGTGTACAGCCTGTATAACAGTATAAAATGGCTGTCCCCTCAAAATAACTAAACACACAGCCATTAATGTCTAAACCATTTGCAACAAAAGTGAGTACACCCCTAAGTGGAAATGTCCAAATTGGGCCCACAGTGTCAATATTTTGTGTGGCCAACATTATTTTCTAGCACTGCCTTAAACCTCTTGGGCATGGAGTTCACCAGAGCTTCACAGGTTGATACTGCAGTCCTCTTCCACTCCTCCATGACGACATCACGGAGCTGGCGGATGTTAGAGACCTTGTGCTCCCCCACCTTCCATTTGAGGATGCCCCACAGTCTGGAGACATGCTTGGCCAGTCCATCTCCTTTACCCTCAGCTTCTTTAGCAAGGCAGGGGTCGTCTTAGAGGTGTGTTTGCGGACTTTCTTGTGCATCATCTTTAGAAGAGGCTTCCTTCTGGGACGACTGCCATGCAGACCAATTTGATGTAGTGTGCGGCGTATGGTCTGAGCACTTACAGGCTGACCTCCACCCCTTCAACCTCTGCAGCAATGCTGGCAGCACTCATACATATATTTCCCAAAGACAACCTCTGGATATAACGCTGAGCACGTGCACTCAACTTATTTGGTTGATCATGGCGAGGCCTGTTCCAAATGGAACCTGTCCTGTGAAACCATTGCATGGTCTTGCCCACCATGCTGCAGCTCAGTTTCAGAGTCTTGGCAATCTTCTTATAGCCTAGGCCATCTTTATAGAGCAGCAATTCTTTTTTTCAGATCCTCAGAGAGTTCTTTGCCATGAGGTGCCATGTTGAACTTCCAGTGACCAGTATGAGAGAGTGTGGGAGCAATAACACCAAATTTAACACACCTGCTCCCCATTCACACCTGAGACCTTGTAACACTAACGAGTCACATGACACCGGGGAGGGAAAATGGCTAGTTGTGAATTTGGAAATTTCCGCTTAGGGGTGTACTCACTTTTGTTGCCAACTGTTTAGACATTAATAGCTGTGTGTTGAGTTATTTTGAGGGGACAGCAAATTTACACTGTTATACAGGCTGTTCACTCACTACTTTACATTGTTAGCTAAGTGTCATTTCTTCAGTGTTGTCATATGAAAAGATATAATACAATATTTACAAAAATGTGAGGGGTGTACTCACTTTTGTGAGATACTGTGTGTATATATATATATATATATATTTATATATATATATATATATATATACTGTATATATATATATATATATATATATGTATTTCTAAGTGTATATATGTATTTATAGGTGTATATATGTATTTACAGACATATACACATATTAAATCATAAATACATATATACACACATATAGACACACACATATATATATATAAGTGCATTGGAGCCCTTTGCAGTTAAGTAGATGGAAACATGTAAAATCATATTTATGCAATATTCATATTTAACAGTATTGTTTTTACTGTAAATATTTCTCTTTCCAATCTTCTGCACACAGCGGAATATGTTCTATGTATTTATAAATACATATTCCTATATATCTATACCTATATATACTATATATGTGTAGGTAAATATATATATTGTAACAAAATACCATCATATATAGGTAGAAATATTTATTTATGAATGAATACAACGTATTCTGCTATGTGCAGACCATTGGAATGTAAAATACTCATATTTTCATATTGGTTTAGCGCGAATGAGAATATGCAATTGTGTTTGTGCAAGTGTGGGTTAGGTTTTTTTCCATTGACTTTGATGGGAGAATACATGAATGAAATATTCTAACGTCGGATTTTTGCGCTCATCGGGTTAGCACTAGAGCAAAAATAGTTTACTTTAAACTCATAATACCAGCACAACCCGACGTGTGCAAAAATCTTACTTCTAGTGAAATTAAAGCTCAAGCAGGAGCGTTAATTTGTGCTTCACTTGTAGGATAGCCGTATGCTTAACCCAGACATACATTAGTATGTAAGATAGCCTTTTTCTTATTCCGAGGCATTACTTATTATGTAGGATAAACTAAATAAAGTGTTAACTTGTAATTAATCTCAACAAATAAAAAAAAAATGTGATAAAGCACTTGATTAAGGATATGTAGTCTTCAGGAACCCTGATGTTTAAGTCCTTGAAAAAAGGGAATAACAACAGATAGGGAAGTCCTGTGTCAAACAGTGGAATAGGGTTACTCACACTCAACTATAACTTAGCTCTCAGTAAAAGGGCTCAAGTATAAAAATACAGATGGATCAGGGGACATCAAGCTTGATCACTCGGGTAAGAGAAGAACAGAATCATACAGCTGACCGGTAAATCGCCAAATACAGCATTTACAGAAGGCTTTACAGTGTTCAAATTCAAAGTGCCAACCCTCCTTGTGACATGAGAGTCCCAACTGTCCAATAAAATCCAATGCACGTTTCACCGGTCACCGTCGGTTTTTTCAAGGATCCTTAAAAAAGCCGGTGGTAACTGGTGAAAGGTGTGTGAATTCTAGCGCAAAGTGCTACCCCAAGCTTGTGGTTGTAATGGCTGGTTATTTAACGTGCACCCGTAAACGGGCACATTTTCTCGTTTACAGGCGCACGTTAAATTAGTGCTCCGCTTGTAATTTAGTCCTGAAAGAGTAATAAAAAATAAAAGCAAGACAACCTAGTCGGCATTGAATGGGAAAGACATGACTATATGGCAAGATACTGCACCCAGGCAATCACATCTTCATGAATAGCACCTGCTTAACCCCTTAATGACCACATCACTTTTCCATTTTCTGACCGTTTGGGACCAAGGCTATTTTTACATTTCTGCAGTGTTTGTGTTTAGCTGTAATTTTACTCTTACTCATTTACTGTACCCACACATATTATATACCGTTTTTCTCGCCATTAAATGGACTTTCTAAAGATACCATTATTTTCATCATATCTTATAATTTACTATAAAAAAATATAAAATATGAGGAAAAAATGGAAAAAAACACACTTTTTCTAACTTTTACCCCCAAAATCTGTTACACATCTGCAACCACCAAAAAACACTCATACTAAATAGTTTCCAAATTTTGTCCTGAGTTTAGAAATACCCAATGTTTACATGTTCTTTGCTTTTTTTTGCAAGTTATAGGGCAATAAATACAAGAAGCACTTTGCTATTTCCAAACCACCCTTTTTTCAAACTTAGCGCTAGTTACATTGGAACACTGATATCTTCCAGGAATCCCTGAATATCCCTTGACATGTATATATTTTTTTTTAGAAGACATCCCAAAGTATTGATCTAGGCCCATTTTGGTATATTTCATGCCACCATTTCACCGCCAAATGCGATCAAATAAAAAAAATTGTTCACTTTTTCACACATTTTGTTACAAACTTTAGGTTTCTCACTGAATTTATTTACAAACAGCTCGTGCAATTATGGCACAAATGGTTGTACATGCTTCTCTGGAATCCCCTTTTTTCATAAATAGCAGACATATATGGATTTGGTGTTGCTTTTTGGTAATTAGAAGGCCGCTAAATGCCACTGCGCACCACACGTGTATTATGCCCAGCAATGAAGGGGTTAATTAGGGAGCATGTAGGGAGCTTGTAGGGTTAATTTTAGCTTTATTGTAGTGTAGTAGACAACCCTAAGTATTGATCTAGGCCCATTTTGGTATATTTCATGCCACCATTTCAACGCCAAATGCGATTAAATAAAAAAAAAAGTAAAATTTTTCACAATTTTAGGTTTCTCACTGAAATCATTTACAAACAGCTTGTGCAATTATGGCACAAATGGTTGTAAATGCTTCTCTGGGATCCCATTTGTTGAGAAATAGCAGACATACATGGCTTTGGCGTTGCTTTTTGGTAATTAGAAGGCCGCTAAATGCCGCTGCGCATCAAACATGTATTATGGCTAGCAGTGAAGGGGTTAATTAGGTAGCATGTAGGGAGCTTGCAGGGTTAATTTTAGCTTTAGTGTAGAGATCAGCCTCCCACCTGACACATTACACCCCCTGATCCCTCTCAAACAGCTCTCTTCCCTCCCCCACCCCACAATTGTCCCCGCCATGTTAAGTACTGGCAGAAAGTCTGCCAGTACTAAAAAAAAAAGCTATCCTTGATAAAAAAAAAATTAAAAAAAAGGCATATTTACATATGCTGCTCTGGAGGATCCCCCCTTAGCCCCCAACCTCCCTGATACCCCCCAAACAGCTCTTTACCCATCCCCCTCTAACTTATTAGTAGCCATCTTTGGTACTGGCAGCTGTCTGCCAGTACCCAGTTTATAGTAAAACATGTTTTTATTATTTTTTTTTAAATAATTTTCTGTAGTGTAGCTTGCCCCCCCAAAAGACCAACCCACCACCCCTCCCAGATCTCTTAGATCGACATATATTTAAATATATTTGGCAATCACTGCCACTTTTCTCCCATCATTTTTCTGTAGTGTAGCGGTTCCCACCCGCTTCCTACCCCCGTGCGCGCGCGCGCACCCGGCGTTCCCGCCCACGATCCCGCCCCTCTCCACATCATACGGCCCATCGATGGCCGCCCACCCGCCTCCCAGACTGGCTCCCACCCACCAACGAAACCGGCCATCGATGTCCGGTACAGAGAGGGCCACAGAGTGGCTCTCTCTGCATCGGATGGCCAAGGGGGGTTATTGCAGGATGCCTCGATGTTGAGGCATCACTGCAATAACCGTAAAGCAGCTGGAAGCGAGCAGGATCGCTTCCAGCTGCTTTCCAGACCAAGGACGTACGCCACACGTCCTCGGTCATTAACTGTATTTTTTTTGAGGATGTGTGGCGTACGTCCTTGTTCGTTAAGGGGTTAAACAAGCTTAAGGTGAAAACTGCCGACCACACTACAGAGAGCACAAGAGTGTGCTGATGTAAAGCACACAGTAGCCACTAGATGGCAGTGAACGGGATGTACATATGGGCTAAACCATGCTCTACTGCATGTAAAACACACAGATGTCACTAGATGGCAGTGCGGGCGATATACAGCTAAACCATGCTCTACTGCATGTATTACACACAGTTGTCACTAGATGGCAGTGTGGGTGATGTACAGCTATACCCTGCTCTAATGCATGTATTACACACATTTGTCACTAGATGGCAGTGCAGGTGATGTACAGCTATACCCTGCTCTACTGAATGTATTACACACAGTTGTCACTAGATGGCAGTGCAGGTGATGAACAGCTATACCCTGCTCTACTGCATGCATTACACACAGTTGTCACTAGATGGCAGTGCAGGTGATGAACAGCTATACCCTGCTCTACTGCATGTATTACACACAGTTGTCACTAGATGGCAGTGCAGGCGATGCACAGCAATACCCTGCTCTACTGCATGTAAAACACACAGTTGTCACTAGATGGCAGTGCAGGTGATGTACTGCTATACCCTGCTCTACTGCATGTATAACACACAGTTGTCACTAGATAGCAGTGCAGGTGATGTACAGCAATACCCTACTCTACTGCATGTATAACACACAGTTGTCACTAGATAGCAGTGCAGGTGATGTACAGCTATACCCTGCTCTACTGCATGTATTACACACAGTTATCACTAGATGGCAGTGCAAGTGATGTACAGCTATACCCTGCTCTACTGGATGGAAAACACACAGTTGTCACTAGATTGCAGTGCAGGTGATGTACAGCTATACCCTGCTCTAATGCATGTATTACACACAGTTGTCACTAGATGGCCGTGCAGGTGATGTACAGCTATACCCTGCTCTACTGGAAGTATTACACACAGTTGTCACTAGATGGCAGTGCAGGTGATGTACAGCTATACCCTGCTCTACTGCATGTATTACACACAGTTGTCACTAGATGGCAGTGCAGGCGATGTACAGCTATACCCTGCTCTACTGCATATAAAACACACAGTTGTCACTAGATTGCAGGGCGGGTGATGTACAGCTATACCCTGCTCTACTGCATGTATTACACACAGTTGTCACTAGATGGCAGTGCAGGTGATGTACAGCTATACCCTGCTCTACTGCATGTATTACACACAGTTGTCACAAGATGGCAGTGCGGGCGATGTACAGCTATACCCTGCTCTACTGCATATATTACACACAGTTGTCACTAGATGGCAGTGTGGGTGATGTACAGCTATACCCTGCTCTAATGCATGTATTACACACATTTGTCACTAGATGGCAGTGCAGGTGATGTACAGCTATACCCTGCTCTACTGAATGTATTACACACAGTTGTCACTAGATGGCAGTGCAGGTGACGAACAGCTATACCCTGCTCTACTGCATGTATTACACACAGTTGTCACTAGATGGCAGTGCAGGCGATGTACAGCAATACCCTGCTCTACTGCATGTAAAACACACAGTTGTCACTAGATGGCAGTGCAGGTGATGTACAGCTATACCCTGCTCTACTGCATGTATAACACACAGTTGTCACTAGATAGCAGTGCAGGTGATGTACAGCAATACCCTACTCCACTGCATGTATAACACACAGTTGTCACTAGATAGCAGTGCAGGTGATGTACAGCTATACCCTGCTCTACTGCATGTATTACACACAGTTGTCACTAGATGGCAGTGCAGGTGATGTACAGCTATACCCTGCTCTACTGGATGGAAAACACACAGTTGTCACTAGATTGCAGTGCAGGTGATGTACAGCTATACCCTGCTCTAATGCATATATTACACACAGTTGTCACTAGATGGCAGTGCAGGTGAAGTACAGCTATACCCTGCTCTACTGGATGGAAAACACACAGTTGTCACTAGATTGCAGTGCAGGTGATGTACAGCTATACCCTGCTCTAATGCATATATTACACACAGTTGTCACTAGATGGCAGTGCAGGCGATGTACAGCTATACCCTGCTCTACTGCATGTATTACACACAGGTGTCACCAGATGGTAGTGCAGGTGATGTACAGCTATACCCTGCTCTACTGAATGTATAACACACAGTTGTCACTAGATGGCAGTGCAGGTGATGTACAGCTATACCCTGTTCTACTGCATGTATTACACACAGTTGTCACTAGATGGTAGTGCAGGTGATGTACAGCTATACTCTGCTCTACTGCATGTATTACACACAGTTGTCACTAGATGGCAGTGCAGGCGATGTACAGCTATACCCTGCTCTACTGCATGTATTACACACAGTTGTCACTAGATGGCAGTGTGGGTGATGTACAGCTATACCCTGTCCTACTGCATGTATTACACACAGTTGTCACTAGATGGCAGTGCAGGTGATGTACAGCTATACCCTGCTCTACTGCATGTATTACACACAGTTGTCTCTAGATGGCAGTGCAGGCGATGTACAGCTATACCCTGCTCTACTGCATATAAAACACACAGTTGTAACTAGATGGCAGTGCGGATGATGTACAGCTATACCCTGCTCTACTGCATGTATTACACACAGTTGTCACAAGATGTCAGTGCGGGCGATGTACAGCTATACCCTGCTCTACTTCATGTATTACACACAGTTGTCACTAGATAGCAGTGCAGGTGATGTATAGCTATACCCTGCTCTACTGCATTTATTACACACAGTTGTCACTAGATGGCAGTGCGGGCGATGTACAGCTATACCCTACTCTACTGCATATAAAACACACAGTTGTCACTAGATGGCAGTGCAGCCGATGTACAGCTATACCCTGCTCTACTGTATGTATTACACACAGTTGTCACTAGATGGCAGTGCAAGCAATGTACAGCTATACCCTGCTCTACTGCATGTATTGCATACAGTTGTCACTAGATGGCAGTGCAGGTGATGTACAGCTATACTCTGCTCTACTGCATGTAAAACACACAGTTGTCACTAGATGGCAGTGCAGGTGATGTACAGCTATACCCTGCTCTACTGCATGTATTACACACAGTTGTTACTAGATGGCAGTGCGTGCGATGTACAGCTATACCCTGCTCTACTGCCTGTATTAAACACAGTTGTCTCTAGATGGCAGTGCAAGCGATGTACAGCTATACCCTGCTCTACTGCATGTATTACACACAGTTGTTACTAGATGGCAGTGCAAGCGATGTACAGCTATACCCTGCTCTACTGCATGTATTACACACAGTTGTCACTAGATGGCAGTGCAGGCTATACCCTGCACTATTGCATGTATTACACACAGTTGTCACTAGATGGCAGTGCAGACGATGAACAGCTATACCCTGCTCTACTGCATGTAAAACACACAGCTGTCACTAAATGGCAGTGCAGGCGATGTACAGCTATACCCTGCTCTAATGCATGTATTACACACAGTAGTCACTAGATGGCAGTGCGGGCGATGTACAGCTATACCCTGCTCTACTGCATGCATTACACACAGTTGTCACTAGATGGCAGTGCAGGTGATGTACAGCTATACCCTGCTCTACTGCATGTATTACATACAGTTGTCACTAGATGGCAGTGCAGGCAATGTACAGCCATACCCTGCTCTACCGCATTTAAAACACACAGTTGTCACTAGATGGCAGTGCGGGTGATGTACAACTATACCCTGCTCTACTGCATGTATTACACACAGTTGTCTCTAGATGGCAGTGCAAGCGATGTACAGCTATACCCTGCTCTACTGCATGTATTACACACAGTTGTCACTAGATGGCAGTGCAGCCGATGTACAGCTATACCCTGCTCTACTGTATGTATTACACACAGTTGTCACTAGATGGCAGTGCAAGCGATGTACAGCTATACCCTGCTCTACTGCATGTATTGCATACAGTTGTCACTAGATGGCAGTGCAGGTGATGTACAGCTATACTCTGCTCTACTGCATGTATTACACACAGTTGTTACTAGATGGCAGTGCGTGCGATGTACAGCTATACCCTGCTCTACTGCCTGTATTAAACACAGTTGTCTCTAGATGGCAGTGCAAGCGATGTACAGCTATACCCTGCTCTACTGCATGTATTACACACAGTTGTTACTA